>NC_081446.1:10609358-10609563 GCF_007210705.1 Tigriopus californicus
AAGGACTTAATAACACCTTATTGTCCTTGGCCCGACATCCCTTCGGAGTATTGGCGCTCACGTACCTTTGTCTGGCTCCCGACCCAATGCCATCAACGACGGGAGCTGACAAAAGATCTGTTCAATACGACCCGCCCACTCTACTGCAATAACCAAGATTTTCATCATTTACCTCTCCCCACCTGTTTATGTTCTAGCCCAATTA
>NC_081446.1:10610563-10611714 GCF_007210705.1 Tigriopus californicus
ATCATCCAAATAAACAAATACAAAAGGAAGACTGCCTAATACAGAGTCCATCATGCACTGAAAGGTTTGCTCAGCGTTAAGCAGGCCAAAATGACTTCTTGAGCCACTCAAAAAAGCCAAAGGGAGTAATGACTGCAGTCTTATGTACATCCTTGGTAGCCATGGGAACCTGATTGTATCCTTGAACCAAGTCAACCTTGGAGAAGATGACGGACTCATAAAGCCATGAAGTTCATCAGCAAAATCTTGAATGTGAGGCACTGGGTATCTATCATCAGGTATCATGGCATTATTGAGCCCCCTGTAATCACCAACCAAGCGCCAGGAACCGTCAGCCTTGGGGGTGACGTGAAGTGCCGATGAGTGATTGCTCTTTGAACGTTGTACGATGCCCATGTTCAACATGACCTCGAAGTCCTTCTTGGCGGCCAGTCACTTCTCCCCCATCAAACACCGAGACCTCGAGAACACTGCACGTCCAGTTGTTGGGATAAGATGGTAAATCCCATGCTTCGGAATCACCTCAGCAAATGCGGGCGTGACAAGTTCCGGAAAACCGTCCAAAATCTGTTTATACACGTCAGCGGACTTAACCAAAGACAAGGCAGGAGCGACAGCCTTGCCCAAATAACCGCAAATAGGACGGGAAGACATGGGATATAACAAATGTTCACGAGCAAGGTCAATCACGAGGTTTTTTCCCTAGAGAAAATTGGCCCTCAAAATGGCCTGATCCAAATCCGCCAAGTGAAACTCCCATTTGTACTGTTGAGCCCCCAAGACGATGTTGTGAGAGATGCGGCCATAACCATGAATGACGGAACCATTGGCAGCAACAAACGAAGGTGAACCGGCCATACTAGACTTTCTGACACGCAATACAGGTAAAATACAAATTTGGGCACCGGAGTCTACCAAATAGGATTGATTATTCAAGTTATTTGTGACAAATAACAAGCAACCACCAATGCCCATTACAGATGGCCGGTCCCTTTGTTTCCCAGGACACAGTGAACATTGGAATTGCCCAACCAAAGACCGCCATGGACTGAGCAGACACGAGCTTGTCCGCCATGAGAGCCATGTCTCGAGGCGTCGCCTCCTCCAGCATTGGGACCAGGTGTGTGCGAACCTCCTGCGGAAGGTGCTCC
>NC_081446.1:10611765-10629602 GCF_007210705.1 Tigriopus californicus
TGCCTCTCCAAAACAAGTCAATCGTTCTTGTGACACCACAACAAATCGCAAATCGAAATAAATTTATATCCAGCGGGAATTCTAAAAATTCCCGGGTTCGCGCGCAACCAAAAAGAGACTCTATGTGTTCTTGGTCGCGAAGCCGGTTCCTCACCAGCTACTTACATCTAGATGTGATGGGTAAATTTCACTATGAAGACCGGGTTAAGGGATTTAAAAAAATGCACTGGGAATCAAAGGTTTCCTCGGGTTCGCGGCAACAAAAAAGAGGATCTCTCATGTTTCCAGTCCACCAGCCAGGGGTGAAAGGTCCGACTTATTGAATTCCCGTGGTTGACGGAGAACATTGGAACTCCTGACCCAAGCACTAGGTAAAAATACCTGATTAGCTCTGCAAAGATGGAGAAGACCTAGTACATGGGGCTTTAAATTCTTAGACCTATCTTAAGGCCTCGGTTATATACCCTAATCAGAGTGACGTACGAGCAATTAGTTCAAGCTTCCTTTATCAGGGCCTCAAACAATCATCAAATGACTAAGGATACAAATCGCTAGATTACCCTCTAACTCCCCATTGGTCCCAGATCCAATCTCGGTTGTCTGGCATACCTGGCCAATCTTCAAGGCTAACTATCCTGCAAAATGTGGTCACTATCCTAGTCTACTGTGCATTCTATTCAAACGATGCTGATCTCTACACTTAGAGTCAAACCGGACTCTTTTGCAATCAAAGATGAACTTCGGTTTACAGTTCCATCTACTTATTCAATGCTCTACATAAAAATGACATTACCAATCAGCTGTTCTTGCTCGGGTAACGAAAAGAGGGGTAATTGCTGGGGCCATGGAAGAGGGAAAACATACATGGACAGAAAATGGTTTGATCCTACTTTTTGATTGAGGGTGATTCTTGTCCAACGGGAGTCCAGACAGGCATGACGTCGGTCGATTGGATTGTAAGGTCCAGAAAGAATTGACGGAGTAGTAACTCAGAAGTTGCACTTGTACTCAGCTCCAGAGACTTTTCAACTCGTCGTTATGCTGGCTCATGATGTATGCTATGCACTTCCCAGGTCCTCTTGACTCTGCAACGGCTTCCTCGGTCCCGACTCCAAGCGTTGACTTTCACTGCTCTTATTCAAAAATGGATCGACTCAACCTCCAGCACGTCTATCAAAATGTTCTCAATTCTAAATACCAGCAAGAGCTTCACGATGGGATTGCTATCACTTGCAATGTTCCAATGGTCCCTTGTCCGAGAGGTTCAAATTGGTGTCCTGCTCTCCTTCGAGCCCAAAAATGTGACTCCCGTTGATCTTTAACTTTCTCTTGCAATGTTGGTTACGCCTCTCCACACTCAGGCTGGAAGAGTGGTGTGGGGCCTTGGTGGACGCGACGGTTTCTTGGGTAAAAACCGTTGCGCCTGTATGACATCTGACCGCTAACAGGGATTTTCACATTACCAATGCTCCAGGTTGACGCTCCTTTCGTCAGGCTACCACAAATTGCCATCAATCCTCTCCTGCGGTGTGTGACACTCAGTGTGGGTGTGGCATGTGGCAACATCTGACCACACTGGTCTGACCGGACATATGTTGTGACATACGATTATTGGGGATTGTATTATTTCTTTCTTTTCAATCACACGATCGTCTCGATGACCGAGAATTTCCTGTTTTCTCCTCCCTTCAACATGTATCCGGTCATTCTTCACCCATGGTTGTAGCTGGGCTGTACCAGCCCTCGGTACTGGAGCATTCCTTGGTGATAGGATGATCAAGGCTGGAGAGCCTACTTGTGATGGATTCACGACGTCTTCTACGAAGCATTAGGCTGGCATTTGGTCGACATCTGACCGACAGACGGACTACACAATGGGCAATCCAACAACTTGCGATTTTTCCAGATCATAATACCCATTTTCTTCAGCATTTGATAAAAAACCGCTTCCGGGAACAATCATTATTCCCTTGTACATCATTTATCCATGTCATCTTAGGATGATGTACTCGATTGTGGACGGGAATAATAAATAAATAACTTAGCAGTAATTAATATTGTTTAACGGAATTCGTCGAAAGTGGTGTAACAAGGAAGTGTGAATAAATAGGCATGAGATGGATGGTGTTGAGAATGCAATAGTTGTCACCCTGAAGTATAGTGAGCCCTGCGGTGTGACATTCTTTTCCTTTCTTTTGATCCTGCCTTTTTGGGCTTGATATTGCCTCGATACCGGAGCATCACTCTCTCTTCCGATTACAAGTCAAAATTAGTCAAAATGCTCGTCCATCCCGTAATTCAGACCATTTCGTTTGGTTCAATAAGAAGAAAGACAGACACTTTTATGCCTGACTCGCACCTGTACAACGATGCAAAGTGAGACATAATCGTCATCCTTTGCGGGACTTTGATCCAACAGTCAGTACGCTTTGGCCATCTTCATTTTAGATTATCGTGGGCCTCCTACCCCCAATCCAATGGACTTCGATATCATTTGACGATGGTGGATCGATGACCTCCAATGGCTGAAGTTGTGCCCATGAGATCGATGACAAGTGTAAACTATGGCAATGCATGTTGAGTGGCTGGGTTAGTCGATTCAGTATTCCGGAAATCATTACCACTGATTGAGGTCGACAGTTCGAGTCTTCTCTTTAGCGTGAATGGAGTCGATTCCTTGGTTTTCGGTCAACAAGACCACATCGTTTCATCCTCAGGCCAATGGTTTAGTGGAGCAGGTTCCACCGGTCCCTAAAGCATCTTTAATGGCAAAATTATCCACGGCAAGCGAGTGGCACATTAGCTACCCTGGGTTCTTCTTGGTCTTCGGTCTGCCAGTGAAAGATGATCTTGATATTCAGATATGGGGTATACCATAAAATATTGTTCATATCTAAATTTAGTAAAAGTAAATGTAACACGAGTAATGACATTCCATTTTCCGGGTAATGACTGTGTAACGAATCACTATTTTTGACTAATGTACCTGTAACTAATTCGTTCCTTTTATTGAGGAACGACTTATGCCCTGCTTTTTTGTCCTTGATATCAATGTTAGCTTTGTTGATTCCGCCTCCATGCGGGGCCAGAAGGCGCGTAGGTGGCTACGATCTAAGTTGGAGCCCACAGCAGTCCCCAGGCGTTGTTCACCGACAGACCTGAGCTTGCCCCGGTTTAATTCCGCAATAGGCCATTCCCATTGACCATCCCCAAGACTCATGCAGTTATTCTGCGGAGTCTGAAACCTTTTCCTGGTCCTGATGAACACGCCAGCCCTACTCCGCGGATCACCTACGCATAATCAAGTCAAACATATTGCACAGGGTGGCACTTTTTGCCCTAACTTCCACCCAAATGATGTTCATCGACAAACAATTGTGGACTCTTTCGTGCTCCAAGAAGGAATAGGTCTAATAGCGGTTAAAATCAGGCCAGATATCAATGTCCAAGTTCCGGATACGTAGCCTTTAGAGGGGTTTTTACTGCTGAGATTTGTAACCGATATAAAGAATGCCATTCTTTGTAAAAATTGTCATGTCTGATTGATTAAAAGCACAACATGACAAGGAATGGTCAAGTACAAAAAAACATACTTGGTCTAAAAACGAATTGGAATTAGCCAATCTATGAAGCCTTGAATACATCGGGATGGTCAAGGATTTTGGACAAATACCCATCTAAATGAAAGGTTAACGACAGGGCAAAGTCAGACGTAACAAAGAGTCGCCTCCAGTCAGAAGGCAATTTATCATACAGCCTCGGGGTGCAGTTGGCTACCTATTTTTTTTTCATTTTCTTAACCACTAATGGATCCTTAGAATTTACAACATCATTCACGCTACATGCCTCTGAAAACATTTTTTTTGGATTAAGCAGAAGAATCCAGTAATTTATTGAGATGAATGCATATTTTGTATCGAGAAGTACAGTATTGCCGTTGAACAACCTCCTGGCTATAATAGTGTTCTTTTTATTGTGGAAAATGTATCTTAGAGCGGCAAAAGCTCTTACACTTTTCACGTGTTGACGTTATTGAAGCATTTGTACAGAGCGTCAGTCGACAAGCCAAAGAATACAATTGAAACAACTTCTTTATTGGCCGAAAGACAATGAACAACATTGGGAAAATCTTACTGCTCTACAAAAGAACTATACAAAGTGTAGGTGATCATTAGACAGCCTTTTCCGTGGCGGGGTCCCTCGTTCTGAAGTCCTTGAAATTTTTTGAAGGTACTTCCGAACGAGAGGTCACAACAAGTCAAGTAGGCCATTTGTAACACCCCACCACGAGTCAAGTTGGCCATTTGTTGGAAATCTCACTTCAAAAGACCAGGGACCTGAAACGATGTACCAAAAAGCTGCTAGTGGTAAATTCCTCGTGTAACCGCCCCAAGACGTCATAGCCGATCTGAAAGTTCAGGAACAGAGTCTTAACAACATGTGGTCAACCGTGTTTACGACCATAGGCCAACTACCGGTAATCGACTTTCACAGACATTTTGTGAGATCAATCTTCCTTCCTATTGTCCCTTCATTGTCAGTTTTGACAATTTGGACGCTACACCAGTTGTTGGAGTAGCCATACCTTTGGTCCTACATCGCGTGGATGTCATGAATCACGTCATTGATGAACCTGGATCACTGTATTGAGAGCCGAATCCGAACTCTGCCCGACTTGGTAGAGGTGGCATACTGGTGTGAAATGAATGACCGCTTGAAGAGATACAGTAAACAGGGTTTATCGGGATTTCCAGAGAGTAGAAACAAAGGGTTTGGCCGAATCATCCCACCGCAACACACAAAGGACTGATCACATTCAAATGATAAAAAAANGGGAGGTAATAGATACTGATGGGGATCAAACAAAAAAAATCACCGGAGGTTACAAGTAGGGCTACCAATTTACATTTTCAATGGCATACGCCATCACTAGCGGAAAATCGAAAACCCGTTAGTTAATCACAAAAAGTAACCCTGATTTTCTCCGATCAAACCAGGGTCACCTTTTTGGTCAAGCCTTATATTCTACGATATGTTAGAAACGGCCCGTGCTTTGAAATTAGTGCACGGAGATCCTTTCCTGTACCCAACTAAACGCTCTTCCCTTTGAATTCCAATTGGTCTGTGATCTTAAAATGACCAACGTTTTGTGTGGGATGACCTCTCATGCGAGCCGGTATCCATGTCCTTACTGTACTTGGAGAGCTGGCCAAGATATTCTTGAAAAGAGATTCAACGATCTTTTGCATTCAATCACTCAAAATATGAGGATTGGAAGAAGGCCGGATCTCGAGATAACCTACTCAAGGAATTCTTCAACGAGCTTATGTGAATCTTGACCAATCTTTTAATTCAATAGTACTGGGGATTTCATTCTCTGTAACAGTTAGAAAAGCCCGTGAAAAAACAAACAAGAACCAAAAAAAACGAAAGAAACCGGACCATTAGATCCCATATAACCAAGCAACGGCTGAATATACCTTATCTTAATTTCTAAAAGTAATTACAGTGAAACCCGCTAAAAATCGTCGCCACTTATATCGTCTATTCACTTATATCGGTTTTTCATACATCCCGATTCATATTTTTAAATATGAATTAACTCCGCTTAGAACGTCGCCTTGGTCCAGATATATCGTCATTTTGAGGCAAATTTTCATGCGCAATTCTTTTACGCAATTTGTTTTCGTAAAAAAAAAATCCTTCATTTCTGATTACCAGTGTTCTCAAACTTACGCAAATAACAATTGTTTGCATCGTGGGCTCTTAATTGCATCTTTCTGCATCCTGAACCTTTATTTGCATCATTTGCATCTTTGGTACGTTTTTTACATTGATATGCATTTTAGGCTTCTTTTGACTGATTTTGTTTGGGCCCAAAATTTGTATTTTCACTATTTTAATAAGACATTGGCGCCCCTGACCCATGTCTGCACTTGACAATTCAGGGTCCCGCCTGCCATCTCATTCCTAGGACAACGATTGAACAACAAACTGGAAAATGTTGAATGAGCATATTTCATCAAACAAAATCCCACAAACAGCAACCCAATGAGGACTTTCAATGAATGGCATCGGCTGGAGTCGTTTTCTTATATTAACAAGNAAGGGGTGAATGGTTCTATGTCAACTTGATTCATGCAGTAGGCTTGAAGCTTTTTTATATGAACTCCGTCTGTTCCTAGGGAACTGTGTGATTGTCACCGTTCATATTTCCCACTCTCATTCTTGTCATTACGTCACAAATGTTAGCTGTTGTTCTTCACCTGGAAAAGTAAATAAAAAGGGGATTCTCATCGGCCACTTCAAGACACTATGGTCCTTAAAAAATGAACTCTGAGATGACAGCTGTCACGGATAACAGCTGTCAAACTGTCCTGAAGGCTCGACTGTTAGGGACTGATCGAGTTAATGTTAGATTAGAGGTAGACCAATTCCTATTTCTTGTTCCAGTTTGTTATGGTTTCGATCCATGATTGTTAACCACAACAAACGGATAATCCTGAATGCTCTTAGAATAGAATATGATAATATAACATTATATTCAAGAATTAAGTATGAATTGTCCATAAGGGCGGTCGGTCTTAATGACTGGTGTAGAATTTGCATGCCTTGTGTAGCATTAGGTTTCGGGATTGAGGAATCAGAACCATTTTTCTTTTGTACTGTGAGGAATCACACCTACGATGTACTTGACCCGATACTTAAAGTAATTGACGCAAGGGCACCAGCAGGAGTGGAGCCTGCGGCTTAATTTGACGTGGCCTTCTGTAGCTCCATTATCTTATTTTGCCGAATTTTAAATTGCTCTTTTTCTCCACTGACGAGTGCATAATCCTTCGTTTTTTAAACACTTCGTCTGGTTAAAAGTCCCTTTTTCAACTCCTTTCGTGCGCTTCGTTTCAATTGATTAATACTTGCTGAGCAACAAAAATTAACGCCATTTCACAATCATTTCGCAAAAGCCTCTATACGAAACAGAATTAAATTCGCATTTTTTTTTAGATTTTTGTATTCATAAGTATTCAAAAATGGCAAACAAAACAAATGGAAAGAGCAATATTCTAAGGGGAATGATTTGAGCAAAACCAAGGGCTGTCCTTTTCCTCCTCCAGTTTTTCATGTTTAACTCCAACGCACTCACAATGGAACCATTTATCACAAATATCACATTGTACATAACCGGATAAATTTCGGGCAATTACACTCACGTCCTTGCACAATGCACAATTCCATATCAATCTTGCGGTTTCGTATTTTTTCAAAAATATCTTTTGGTCAATGCCCGTTGTCTTGCCTAAATTGTAAATGACATCTTTCATACGATGTGTTACTAGGAACATCCAACATGGGTCATCAATCTGAACAGCTGAACATTCAATAATCATATCTTGAATCGGGGAGTTTCTTAAAGAGGCTGTACCTCCACTTCCTCTGTTGCCATTAACAAGCTTTCGAGCAGGGAAAATGGAAGATGTTCGCTCCCGCTTTCGTTTTCTGTCCAACAGCGGGAAAATATTGCTCTTTCTGTCATGGTTGGATCTTTCGATTTTTTCAATCAAGGGCAGAGCGTCTTCAAAGCTCTCGGCGGACTCCAAGCTTCGCTTCCATTCAGAAACTATTTCCAACGCCTTTCCATACCGCCTGCTCTGATCCTAAAAATAACACGAGTTTTTAAGAACATGAACATAAGATATATCTAAGGGGCAATATTCTTCTTACCAAGTTCTTTGAATTCAATTTGCTTTCCACTTCCAAGGACGTTGTCTCGGTCGGCACGACCAAGTTCACTTCTGAGGTCGTTACCTTGGTGAGAATGTCAGAGTTTGCTTCTGAGGACGTGTTTACACCATGGATGACCGGAAGGATGACCGGAAGTCCAAGTATGTTTTTTACCTCTGTAGCTTTGTCAGGTATGGCGTCAGACGTCTCGGACATGTGAAGCCCAACCCACTTAGCCACCACATGGCAATGTGGACAAACATTCCGCAAGGAATATTGCATACAAGAGCACACAAAGGAATGACCACAAGCTTTGGGGTTCGCACACCTCGAACAACGTACAAGGCAGTTTTTTTGGACACATCCCATCTCATTGGGTTTCACTTCATATTCTACATTACTTCGCACACTTAGAACCACGAATCCTACTTCATTGTTGGTTACAATAAAGTTTTCATCTTCAGGATGCAAAGCTTCAAAGTTTTTCTGCATCCGTGAAGGCTTGTGAGCACCTTTAATCCCTAGTTTGATATATTCATGCTTGCGACGATAAAAGCCATCAATTCTTGTTAAGTCGAAGCACGTTTCATCCATCCTCTTCTTTCTGCTCATCCCGTAGTCTTTGATTGTACGATGGTAGCTGCAAAAGCACGAATAACTCTCATCAACAATTATAATCAAGTACAAAAACCATGATGAAAATGGCACAAATTAAAATGGTGATAAAAACGAGATAAAATTAGGTAGTACCGTTCGATTATCAAATTGTGGGCGATAGAGCCATTGGAAAAACACCTTGCCCATTCCTCTGGATTTGATATTTTGCCAGTGGGTCCATAATTGTCAATGAAATACCCCCATCCATTCGATTTGTTTGCCTAAAACGACAGGACATGGTTGAAATATTTTTTACACAATCTTGTTTTATTGAAAGCGCAAAAAGCAAACATAAACTTACCTAATCATGTTGGAGCTTATAAAATTGAATCCAAAAATCTTGAACAAGTGGAACTGTTCTCAAACTACAAAGTATTTGATATAGTTCAGTATCATTTGGCAAGAGCTTTCGCTTCCACGCGTTAAGAACGTGCCAGGAACATTTGATGTTCCTTTCAGAGCTCCCCGGGAATACCTCCATCCATGCATTGAAGAATCCTGGAGCCAAATCAGTGATCAAGACCTTGACGTTCGGAACGGCATCTGGAGCTAGACGTTGGAGTAATGCAAAAGCCGGCTTAATTGAATTTTTGCACTCAGATTCCGCCACAATTTGCATCACAGGGGTTCCCTCGCCCCTAGAATCTACAACAATAAATGAGAAATAGATCTTAAAGTAAAAAGGTCTCTAGAAAACCTTCACAAGAATAACCCACACCCCAAGATTGAAGGAACATATTACCGGCCACAAGAATTGATATCAAGACGTAATTGGAACGGTTTGTTCCATGGGTCCCATCGATGAACAAAGTACCAGGATGACTTCGAAATTGTTTGAGCATGTCATCGGAAGCATATATAACAAATGCTCGATCAGACCCAAATAATTGTTTGGGGGCAATTTCGTCCGGAATGCTGCTGAAGTGAAGTCCTTCGAAGGAAAAAGCTCTAAAATCCGATCTCTCCATTAAAGCACAAATGTTTTCTACATCTGATTTGCTTTTGTCAACGCCATGGTTAACGTAAATACGGTCAAGATTTGTCAAGTCTTGCAAGGTGACAAGCTTAAAATCAACATTCTCATACGATTCTTCCCCACAAAAATCTTCGAGTATCGTCTTTTTGGGAACTCCTGTTCGCAACAACGATATAATTATATCTTTTGTTGTTTGCGAAATTCGATAGTACTTAGAGTTTAATTCGTGGCAATGGGTGGTGCAACCCCTAATGCGAAATTTGAAGTTTTGATTTTGACAAATATCTCCTTCCGTAGTGCTTGGACAGGAACATAACTTTTGACAGTCGATTACTAGTTGAGCCTTGCATGGGTAAAAAGGGATCTTTGTCTTCTTCCTTGTGGCCTTATCCTTTTCTTCTTCTCAGAGAGAGGGAGCACTTTGCTTTGAAGCTAAACTGTGACGACACTTATAAATCGTGTAGTTGTCTCTTGTTGCACCAATAGAGAACATCTTATCTAATTCTTTGGACTGTATCCAAGTTTTAGCGCTGGCCATACTCGAGAAGTATTCCAGAATATAAATGTGTTCATGGATGGGGTCTTTACATAGACTGTGGCTGGTAGGACATTTGAGATGCCTTCTCAATGCATATACAGTCCTGAACAAGATCTTGCATTGGAAACAATGAAAGCCTGAAAATAGACCAATTAAATGCAATCCATTATCGTATTTAGGAATTATTTCATCTTCGGAGTGAATTCGTTAATTCATTTCTGAAGTCGGATACAACGCAAAATCACTATGATTGGTTGTGGAGCGAGGCATAGTACATCTACAAGTTAATTAATTTTCAAATATTTTTTCATTTGTAATGATATCTTGAAGAGCGGTTGAAGTATTTCATACAATCTTCTTACCTCCTATAGATGCCATGACTTTCCCGTTTTCCCACGTTTCGAATGAATGAAAGACAGCTGACAAGTTTTCACTCATTTATAAAAAGCTTGACAGCTGTTATCCATGATAGCTGTTATTCATGACAGCTGTCATCTCAGAGTTTATTTTATAACGACCATAAGGCGACAAGTCAAAGATGTTGTCTTGACAACACCTGATTGTTACTGAAGTCTTAGATTATTGTTTAGATACTGATCCATTGGAATCAGAGCATATTATTAGAAAATATGGGTCCATCTTAGCAAATCGCTTGAAATATCTTTGTATGCCATAACACTATAAAGCATCTTTGAAGTTTATTGCATCCTTATTCTTGCATTCTCACATCCTGGGCTTGTTTTATCGCATCTTTTCTTGCATTTTGAGGTTCTTTATATTGAATAATTTTGATAACCTTACTGATTACACACCACACCTGAACCAGCTTATTGCATGAAATTTGGAAAATATAACTTTTCTTGTCAATTGCAATATTGAAAACAAAAAACAGAACACAAAAAAAATCTGATCACTCTGCTTGTTCATTTGGCTGCCACCAAAGCCGAATTTAACTTTGTCCTGAGTGTGAAGGTGCCTCCAAAACCTTCCTTGATAGTCTTTTTGGAAATAAACATAAAGTTTCAAAAATCGAAACTTCTGTTGAGTTATATATCATTTTAACACTCGAACTTATTTGTGTATTTAAAGTCGTTCGCATGTAACTTATTTATGTGGGTTAGAATACCATGAATATTACTATTAGAATTTTTGTGTCTAGCTTAACAAATTGCTTAAGATACCTCAGTATGCCATAACAAAAATAAGCATCTTTGAAGTTTATTTGCATCCTTATTTTGAATCCTGGGCTGTTTTCGCATCTTTATTTGCATATTCAGGTCCTTTTTTATGCATAATTTTAAAGAACCCTTATCATGAGTCATGACTTATCCTTTTAATGTCCCAATAGTCCACCTTAGTGCCCTGTATTAGAATACAGGGTACAACGTCTTCCAACTGAAAGTGACAAAGGAAATTTAAATAAAAAAAAGTGCAATTACATGTACCGTATAGCAAAATTTGAATCTACAAGCACCTTCAATCTTGTTAAGAGCAAGCACATTTTTATCCCTCATTTGCCCTAACCTTTATCTAATTATCCCTTTTAAGGTCCTCTTGACACTGCGAGGTATGAACAATTACAATAAAAAGTTATGATACTACCTGGTCACAGTGGTAAAAATACCCTTTAAAGTTTTGATGGAAATTCCCAAGCACATCTTGGCATTTTTCTCCCTCAGAAAATCATGGGGAACAATTGATTTTTATTGATTTATGAAATTCTAGCTCACATAAAAAACTTACATACCTAAAAACATTATAAAAACTAAAATTTTCAAAAACCTACTCAATGTAAGTTGGGAGCACATTTGGTTAGCTCTTTGAATATGAATTATGATATCATCTGTTTCACCGCTTCTTAGTTATATGGAATTTAGGGCCCAAATTTCATCGTTTTTAGCCCCAAAATGCCCCGGTTATATGTTAATTCAATTTTCCTAAAGAATTAATATCGATTTTCAATATCACAAATACAAAAGAAAAGTTCCATATTCTGTCATGTCTTTCAAGTTCTCAGAAGTCTATCATTGTCCATTCCAATTTTTGTACCATCACCCAAGTTTTTTCGCTCTTTTGGAGGAATGGGTCCGGATCGAACAAGTACATCTTATTTGTATTGTAACAATCCCGATCTGAACAAGCAAATGCCCAAACACCCAGATTCAATTCATCCTATAGTCCGAATACAGAGTTTAAGGAAGATCCAGAGGCTGAAATGTATTGGTTGCCAATTTAGCGACTTTTATACAAGGCCATATGTCCAAACCTTTGATTCGGGGCCAGATCTGCAAGAGAAGCTACAAACCTTAGATTTGTCTGAAATCCATAGAAATAATATGTTAAAAGAGAACAACTTAGCCCGACGCGTTCACATCAACCTATGGCATAAAGCTACTTCTACGAACAGAGGACGTCCGCAAAAACGATTTACGTGATCGGGATCCATGACAGCAACCACCCTGATACTTTGGATATTGTTGTTGAAGATAAAAAGTATTATTGTTCAAATGTGCAAATTCAGCAGATGGTTTTTGTCTCGCATAGACGAATAACGTATACGTTCTTTGAAGGAGAGGCATTTTGTCTCTATCAAGTGATTTTGACCGGATGGCGCATTTAGTCAGATCTGCAACACTCAAAAGAATAACCATTATCCCATTCAAGGTGAACAGATATTAAATCAATTTGGTTAAAAAAGGTGCACGTTCTTACTTGTGTGATTCCGAATAAGGGTTTCGAATATGCCGTCAAACTGCAAGCTTTTGGCTATGACATATTTTGGATATGATATTTCAAAAAGTCCTCTTTTAAAGTCATAAGCACCTTACCCATTTATTATCCTATTTTTTCAATATTCGGACAGGTAGGTCTTTAAGAAGCCCTTAATACATTAAACGCAAATTAGACCTTCTTCAATAATACCTTGTACGCAAGTATGTTTTCGGTGAGGGGGTGGGTGGGTGGGTGCTAGGGTCGGAGGGGTGGGCCCCTTGCCCGGCCAGCAAAGCCAGCCATTCACATCATCAATGTCCAAATTCCGATAGGCAATTTCAAGTCGCGTAATAATTTAGGTTCTTCGTATGTGGATGTAGCTAGCGTCTAAAAGTTTCCTTAAGCAAGGTCGGGGAGGAGTTTCGAACCGGGGACCTCTCTCATACCAGGTAACTGCGCTAACCATTGCACCAAAGTCTCCTCCCTACTTGTGGACTTCATTTCAAATTCAAGAAAGGTCCTGATCCGGTGTTCAAAAAAGCCCTATCAAGTTTCCAAAGAAATTCCCAAACACAAATTTGGCATTTTTCTACCTCAAGAAATCATAGGGAACAACTTTAATTTTATTGTTTTATGGAATTCTAGTCCACATAAAAAACTTACATACCTAAAAAACAAACTAAGATTTTCAAAAAACTACTCAATGTAAATTAGAAGCACACTTAGTTAGCTCTTGAATGTAATTTACGATATCATCTATTTCACCGCTACTTAGTTACATGGGATTTAGTGGTCCAAATTTCATCGTTTTACCCCAAAATGCCCCCGGTTATATGTTAATTCAATTCCCAAAGATATAATATCGATTTTCACCATCGCAAAAATGAACAAGATTATTTTTCCTATTCTTGCCATAATTTTCAAATTAAGTTAAAACCTCTGTACCGGGTGTTCGAGGATTAAGATTTAGACAAATTAGTCACTTTTCACATAAAAGGCATCATAAATTTTCTTAAAAGGTAATTTTGAGAGCTAAAATTCTAACATGTTACATAGATTCAGACTACGTAAAATTTACGTTATTTTTTTGACATTTTTATATTTAAAGCTAAGTTTGAAATATGCATCCTTTTGATTAGCAATGACTTTTGCAAATCTGGTCCGAAAACAGTGACAAAAAGTGCGGATTTTTGGCTGGAGAGAATTTTCCCAATGGTAGATCAATATTGGCGGCCAAGGAACTTTAGTTAAAGGGTGCCTTCTTTGCAAGTTCTTTCTCAACATAGGACCACACAACATAGTCCAGAGTTTTAAGATCTGGAGAATTTGGGGGGCCATAGTTTAGGCCTCCAAAACAGGCATTAACTCATTATCCCAGGTAGGAGATGGTCCTTTTTGGCTGAATGAGCAGGAGCAAAGTCTTGTGCTAAACATAAGGGGCCGGTTTTATGCTACTTTTCTTATTCCAGGGATATCACTGTAGACTTGAAAAACCTCAATTCAGGCATACTGCATTAAGTCTCAAATCCCTCTTGGCAACCAGATTGGAGATCCAAATCCAATGCATCACATTGCTTTGCTTGGAACACTGCCTTGATGCATCTTTTTATTCCAGCCTACCATTCTTGGATATCTAACTGCTGCTGGTGTTCTTGCGTTTCCTAGGAGGGGGATTATGGTCACCTTGCTAATTCAAAAACAGATTTTTGACATTGTAATTGTCCGGCGGCCACTTTAAGTTCAACTTACTTCTTTAGAAGTGATATCCCGCCACACAGCAAAGCTACAATGGATTCTCTTTTGCTTTCATAGATTTCAGCTTTGATTTTTTTTGATATTTTTGTTTACATAAATGAAAAAGAGCGGACAATGACAAGGAAAATGATATAAAATTCACGCAACCTTGAAGATTTCAAGGATTTTTAGGAAAGAAAAAAACTGTGTGTCTAATTCTTATCCTCGACACCCGGTACAACCATATCTTAAAACCCTCAAAAAGCAGATTTTTTGAAAATTCATTTTTAAAAGTGTTCCCAAGGTACATTTAGTTTGAGTGTGTCACTGAAAATTTCACAAATGTCAATGAAAGCCTTAAAAGAAGCTATTTTCAATCAGTTTCAACAAAGTCTTCAAGAAACGACACAAATCTATAACATTGTTGTTGTATGTACCGTCTTCAGAATTCAATTTGAATGCATAACTAAGTGTTACACATGATGATTGCTAAAACACATTTTCAAAGATTACACTTTTAGTGTGTCTTTTAAGTGATATTATTATAGCATTTTTAGCTGTTGTGAGACTATGTACAAGAGGAAAAATAATTCTTGTATTTTGTGATATTGAAAATCGATATTAATTCTTTAGGAAATTGAATTAACATATAACGGGGCATTTTGGGGCTAAAAAACTGATGAAAATTGGGCCACTAAATCACATATAACTAGAAGCGGTTGTGAAACAGGATGATATCATAATTTATATTCAAGAGCTAACCAAATGTGCTTCTAATTTACATTGAGTAGTTTTTGAAAATCTTAGTTTGTTTTCTTAGGTATGTAAGATCTCTCTCTGCAGATCCGGATTCATCCGGGTCGAAAACGAACAGGGTGAGCGACAACACGACCACCACGGGTAATAATTGGCGGGGGTTTTGAAGCGGTCATATTGGCCGGCTTGAGACGGTCGACCGAGACAACATTCTCTTAGCCATTGATGTCAAGCACAAATGTTTTGGGAGAACGCTTGATAACTGGATATGGCCGCTCATAAGGCGGAGCTAAGGGTGAACGAATTCGGTCCACCCTAATCGGGCTGGTCGGGCTCCATCTGCCCCATCTCAAACTTCAGGGCAGTCAAGGAGGTCCGAACCTTGGCCAATTCTGGATCTGCCGCTTGAGCCTGGGCCAGGGATTGGGGTGAGACAGTATCCAGAAGTGCCCCAATCCGAGACAGGGCATCAGCCAAGACATTAAGCTAGCCAGATAAATGGCGAATATCAGTCGAAACTCGGAAAAAATGAATTTGCGTCGGAAGTTCGGTCCGTCTTTTGTTGAGAGCAGTCGCAACTTTTTTGTTGTTCCTGATCCTTTTCAAACGGCCGGTCTGAGTGTGTTGTGTTGTGTAAGTGGTCGCGTGGCTGCTTAAGGTAAGACACTTTTGTTCTTTAGCTTTCATTTCTTCTATCTCTAGTAGTTTAGTCTTATATCTTTTATTTTTTATGCTCATGTCGTATTTCACTTTTTTCGTCTGTTCAATTATATTTTATCCCAATTCTAGGTTATTTCATGTAGTTTTGGCTTAAGGAGTAGTTCATTTTGTTATATTGTAGGGTTTGTTCATTTCATGTACTTGTAAATGTAGTCGATTTTTTTTTGTTGTTTACAATCCGTTTAGTTTCCTTTTTTATTCAATAAAAATTGGGTTCTAGAACCTTCTTTGTTCTATTCCATCTCCTTGATGTTAGCTTGTTCTTGTAGTCGAGTTGGTGTTGTTGGCTGAGGCTAGCTAGCTGGTCAGTCAAGAGTAGGTCATCGTAGTCGACGACTCTTATCTCTTCTTCTCTGTTGGTAGCCCCAACCTAGCGAAATCACCTATTCTCTTCTTCTTGTCTGTCCCCAGGGAGTACGTCCTCCTTGGTTTCCACCTAGCACGTGTGTGTTTACCTGCTCTACAGCTGGTTCTCATTCACACGCGCTGGTTTCTCTCTTTGGCTCTCTTGGCTCTGTCTTCTCTCTTCGTCTTCTTCTTTGTCTTCTTCTTCTTCTCTTTTCATCTTTTATTTTCCGCTCGCTCATTTCTAACGTTTTTCTCTTGAAACTGAAGGAAGCCTCCAGAATATTTTTCCATATTTTGTTCAGGTCTAAGTATTTTCAATTAGGATCCCTTAAATAGTCTTGCTTTCAATAACCATGGAGCTTTGTTGAAGGGACTTTCTGAAGGGGCTAGGAATTGTCTTGAGCTGGTTTTGGATGGGAAAACTCCGTCCTCAATCAATAAGCCTTTCATTATGGAAGCTTTAATAGCTTGGGTTGGTCACACCCAGCCACTACTTGACTGGGGATGAACCAGTCAAGTGTAGGCAAAAGGGACACAGGCACTGACACTCTTGATTTGATTCAAACGCCCCTGTAGTCAAAAGGTCATAGAGGTCAAAGAGAGCATAGTAGAGAATGCTCTCGAAATTTGCGATGTCCATAAACGACAGAAATGCAAAAAGGCAGGCAAAGGTGTAAAGGCTCACCCAGAATGGTGTCCCAAACTTAGAGAGTTTGGCCTTCTCAAATTCAATGAGAAGGGCTGTTCCAAGCAGGGTGTAGCTTTTTCCACCCATTTATGTGCATGAGATTCTTTGAGGCACAAGGTATGCCTCAATTTCAAATGCACAAAGGCCCATCTCAGTGGCACTAGGAGGAAGAGACAGCAGTTGTCTCAACCTCATTGTCAAGTCTCTCAACAGACTTACCACCACCCTTTCCTCTCTCCTTCCCTATTTCCCTCCCCTTGTTCCCCTCCCTTTCCTACAACCTCACCCTCAATTCCTTTAACCTCTTTCTGCCCAAACTTGGTAGCCCTAAGCCCCCTCTGGTCGCCATGAGCCCCACGCATTTTTAGATCGTATGCTCAGGTGGCGGCCAGAGTTTCTTCTTCTCTTCTCCTCCCCTTTTACCCTCTCCTCAAAGTTCTCTTATCCTCCACCTAAGGTTAGCTTTTGTCCAAAACAGGATTTTTTAAGGTTAGAGAGCCTAGTCAAAGATTTGATAGCTCTAGTCCATCGGAAGGCTCTCTGCCCATAAAAGGGCTTTATTTGAATGTGCATTGTCTTATTTCCAAAAAAGATAGCACAAAGATCAAGGTTCTTGAGGAACTAGTTTAGATAGGCAGGTCTCGTTCATTTCCATGACACAAACCTGGCTTCGACCAGGAGTCTTAGATGAAGAGCTGGCCATGGTTGGTTTCAATTTAGTTCGATGTGATAGAGTACGCCCTGACAATCCCATTTTTCCGGATGGGGGCGTATGTCTATATGTTAGAAATGACCTGCACTAGTCATGTAAAATGTCTAATGGAGAAGTAGAGGCTTAGTTTGTCATCTTCAAGGTCTTGATCTGTCCATTGCGACAATATATAGGCCCCCTCTTGTTCAGTAAGCTCGTTCTTGTCAGCTCTCAAATTCATAAGAAATGAGTTGGACCAGTCAGTTTGCTCAAAGGTTTTCTTTGTAGGGGACTT
>NC_081446.1:10629653-10635937 GCF_007210705.1 Tigriopus californicus
CAATTTTCCGGCTAGCGTTGTAGAGTGGGCGGCTAGTCCAGATGGGTATATTCCCATTTCGAAATCGACGTCTCAGTTGTTCGAAAAGCTGGAGGAATTTGCGATCTTGCGCAATCTCTCTCAGCATGTTGGTGTAGCCACCAGAGCAAATAGTGTTCTTGACTTGTTTTTTTTCCAATGACCCTGATCTGATCCAGTATGTCCATGTGACACCTAGTAATCTGTCAGATCATCATGTTCTCGAGATAGGGTCGACCATTACTCAAAAGCCGGCTGCTCTAGAGTAAGACCGGCCAAAAAGGTTGGTCTGGCTAAGTTCAAGTTCAAAGATGAACATTGGCCGTTGATTATAGAAAGGTTGGGGAGCTTGATCTTATTTCAATGCTGAAAAAGGAATCGTCCATAGATGTAGCCTTTGACAAATGAGTTCTAGTTTTGAGGACGTCTGTTCCAGTCTAGCAATCTCTGAATGTGTTTCACAGGGCGGGGCACATTCTAAAATTCCGAAGTATAGGAAGAATTTGTCAAAAAGAGTTGCAAACTAGCAAAAAGGCTCCAGAGCACTTTGAATCCAAAAGTTGTGGCTAGCCTTCAAAGAAAGTTGGATTTAATCCAAGGTAGAATTAAGGCCTCCATTGAGACAGATCAGTTGAACAAGGAAAGTAGATGTGTTCAAGCGGTGAGGTCGGATCCGAAGGCGTTTTTCTCTTATGCAAACTCTAAGAGAAAGATCAAACACACTGTAGGGCCTTTTGAGGTCGATGGGGAAGCCATGGACAATGTAGGGGCTATGGCCAACATACTTGGAGATCAGTTCTCTAGTGTGTTTTCAACTCCACTGAGTTTAGGAGCAACAGTCCATTGCTCTATTGATGAGTTTGTTGGGACTGGCAAGGCTTGTCAAGTTGAGCGTTTAGATGATCTTGTAGTCACAGATCAAGATGCTTTAGAGGCCATCAGGGACTTGAGGCTTTCAAGTTCTCCTGGTCCTGATGGCGTGACATCTCAGTTTCTGATGAGATGCTCACGAGTTCTTGCTCCTGTCTTCTCGTACTTGATGCGTTGCATCTTGGACCAGGGCAAGTTCCCCTCTTCTCTGAAGGTAGCTCATGTTGTTCCAATTTTCAAAGGGGGAGATAAGTCACTCCCAGTAACTACAGGCCAATTTCTCTCACTTCGAATATTGCGAAGGTGTTTGAGAAGATCATGAAGTTCAAACTTGTTGAATTTCTTGATATTCATGAAGTCCTTCCTCCTAGCCAGCATGGGTTCCGAGCACATTTTAGCACGGTTACCCAACTGATTGAGCATATAGAGCAGGTTATTGAGGGACTGGAGAGCCATGAATCAGTCGATGTAGTTTATCTCGACTTTGCTAAGGCCTTTGACAAGGTAGATCATGGCCTTTTAGTTAACAGGCTCCATGAGATTGGGATCCAAGGCAAGGTTCTCAATTGGCTAAGAAGTTTCATTTGTGGTAGGAAAACAATTAGTTAAGGTTGAGGGATCCCTTAGTGACATACATGATGTCAAGTCGGGTGTCCCTCAGGGCTCCATTTTGGTCCTCTCCTTTTCATTATTTCATTCTCCGCTTCAAAGCTGGGTAGTAATGTAATATCTCTCTTATGCTGATGATACAAAATTGGTAGTTGGTAAAGTCAGGATTGTCTGTCAAAGTCCTAGATCAATTATTCCTGGGTTGCTGCGAGTAACATGGCCTTGAATGGAATGAAATTCCGTTCAATGACCTTTGGGTCGACGCCATTAGACACTCCACTATTAGATGATGAAGGTAAGGACATTGAGCAGGTCTCATCCATGAAGGATTTAGGTGTAGTCCTCCAAGATAATGGAAAGTTCGATGAGCATATCCAGTTCAAAGTTGGTAAGGCTTTTCAAACATGTGGTTGGATATATCTCACGTTTAAGTCCAGAGATAGTGTCACGATGCTAACTCTGTACAAGTCGATTGTTCAGCCGCATCTTGAATATGCCTCTCCCATTTGGGCTCCAATTAGTTCAGCAGGTTTGCAAAAGCTCGAGCAGGTCCAAAGATGTTTTACTAGGAACATTGAAGATATGAGAGAGCTCTCGTATTGGGAGAGGTTAGAAAGGTTGGGATTGTACAGTACTCAGAGAAGGTACGAAAGGTATCTGATATTGTATGTTTTCAAAAGCATTCATGAGCTTTGTCCCAACCCAGGACTTAGGGTCAATTGTAGTGACCGTAGAGGCTTAATGTGCGTTTTGAGAGCACCTTCAAGCCCTCGAGAAACCAGGCTAGTTAAAACAATGAAGTCCAACTCCTTTCTATCTCGGGCTCCTTCATTGTTCAATTTGCTGCCCTCAAATATTCGTAGGGTTTATGTAGGGGTTGATCCAGTAGCAAGATTTAAGTCAGACTTGGACAAGTTTTGACTAAAATTCCGGATCAACCTTATATTCAAGGATTAGCCAGATCAGCCAACTCCAATTCGTTGGTCGATCAAATAATATATATAATAAAAGTCAAGTGTAATAAAATAATCTTCTCGTCTTCAACTGCTGGGATTCCAATCCCGGTAGCGGTAAGGAAGTCCGCACCAAAAAAAAAAAAAAAAAAAAAGTCGTGAAGATATTGAGTCCCTGGTTTTGGAGAAGGCGTAGGTTAAGGGTTTGTGATCGGTGAAGAAAATGAGTTCTTGACCTTCGATGAAGTGTCTGAAGTGTCAAACGGACAGGTAAATGGCTAACAATTCTCGGTCGACGATGCTATATTTGAGCTCCGGGGGCCGCAACTTTCGAGAAAAGAAGGCTAGGGGTCGCCAGGCTCCTTGAGAAAACTGTTCCAACGCGCCTCCTACGGCCACACTGAATGCGTCAGTGGTCAGGGCTAGGGGAGCCCCACCAGTCACCTGAGAGGGAAAAAGGGGCGTTTGCGAGCAAAACAGGGAACCCAAACAAAACGAGTTGAGTAGACGCCATATTTGTTTTTTGTGATATGTGAAAGATTATTATTGGCGGAATCCAACAAGAAGAAAGAGAAGAAAGATATAGTCCATTTTATTCATTTAAGTGCCATAAGAACATTTAGGTCTCTCGAGAGCGGACTTGACGGGGTTCTATTGCAACGAGTTTGGATAACTGTGGAGAAAGGACAAAGTCGAGAATCGGTACCGCTTTGGGGGGACCTCACAGTTGGGAACGATTTCGAATTGGTTGAGATCGTTGCCCCAGATATAACAAATTTAGGCGGGGAGGGGAATTTAATTTTGACGAAATTTTCATCATACCAATGTCTCCTATGCAAAAGAAAAAGCAACTATGCAGGACTCAGATGCTCCATTCGTTCTGGTGAGAACCTATCCCCCTGCTACTTCACTCCCATTGGCATTCCGCAGGGGATCCACTATCGCAATCCTTTTCAATCTTTATGTATCCGACCTGCCCCAAGCCCTCACACACCAAGGTTATGGTACAATATCTTCAATATGCAGACGACCTGGTTCTCCTGGCTGATTCAGCCGTGGAACTGCAAAATGTCACCAATGCACCCCAAGGTTATGGCCAAGAGAATGGCCTTCAAGTCAATACCATCAAGACGAAGGCCATGGTTTTCCACAAAGGTCGTCTGCCTCCCACCTCTTTCCATATTAACAACAGTCCAATTGAAATTGTCAATAACTTTAATTTTGTAGGTTTCACATTCTCAACTCTCCTTCACCAACCATCTCAAATCATCAATGTCAAAGCCAGGCCCAGGATCGTTTCTAACATATCGTAGAATATAAGGCTTGACCAAAAAGGTGACCCTGGTTTGATCGGAGAAAATCAGGGTTACAGGGTTACTACATTTGCAATAGACTTCCCATCAAGAATCTCCCTCTTTCAATTGTTCTTCAACTCTTCCGGACCTACATCACTCCAATTTGCATCTACGGCCTTCACCTATAGCTCCCAAACTCCGCCGAATCCGCCCTCAAATCCGCCAATGCCACCTTTACCAAGTTCCGCAAACGATACCTATGTGTGCCCCAATATGCCAACAATGCATCGACGCATTTTCTATGCGAAACTGAGCCCCTCACCATCAAGCTGGCAATGTTTGTGTCCCAGTGTTGGGAACCTGACCTTTCCGGAGGTGATGTCCGAACACAAGTTATCCTCTCTGGTCAAGGACTTGCTAACACCTTATTGTCCTTGGCCCGACATCCCTTTGGAGTATTGGCAGTCATGCACCTTTGTTCGGCTCCCGGCCCCATGCCATCAACGACGGGAGCTGAGAAAAGATCTGTTCAATCTGGCCCATCCTCTTCTCTGCAATGACCAAGAATTTCATCACTTACCTTTACCTAACTGTGTCTGTACTATCTGCTCTCACCTTCTTCACTTTTTTCATGTGCACTGAAACAAGCTTTAGTCAAATTCATTGTGATATCACTTTCTATTCAACTATTTTATTGCTTTTACCATTTTTGACATGCTTCTTTTGTACATTTTACAGTCGGTATAATATTTATACACCATCTTTCCTTGATATTTTTACGCAATGACATGACTAAGAGTCGCAATATAGATACTATTATTATTTTTGCTGTAGCACAAAGAAAAATTGTAAATTGTTTCTATGGAATGGAATATTTCATTTTCCTTAGGAATCCCTTTGAGGGATGTTTAGACCATTTTTAAACTCAAAATGATTCAAACTCAACCTAAATATTTTCTTGAGTCGAAAATACATTAGTTTATGTTAATTTCAGTATTCAACTAAAGCTGCTGATAATCTATATCAAATATAATTTTGAAGGCATTGTGTTCATACATGTAGTAAGCAGATTAGTATTGCAATTTGTGCTAAAACCAAACAGTTATTTTTGTTAAAAAAAACCTTGCTTTGGTTTTTAATTGACAAATGCAGATATTCGAAGTCTTGAAACAAGAGCAAACATTTAGTCACTGTAGTAGGTCCCATTAATGACACTCATGTAAAAGACGCGTCATCTCGATTTGCTTGGTTCTCGGTGATTGGTCGAGAGCCGGCACTTCACAGCACTTGATCATGGGCGATGAAAAACCTCAAAGCAAGAGCGTTGTTTGGAACACGCGCTCTTGACTCACTGTGTGTAGTGACTGTACGCAAGGCAATCCTTTCGTTTATCACCTTGATGATTTTGTGAGTGAATATGACTTTCATCTCTTAATGGACTTCACGTGTTAAGAGATGGGTGGGGCATGCTCTGCCCTAGAACATACAAAAAAAATCGAATTAATGCGATAAAATTTGTGTCGTGTAACTGGACCATTATTAAACTACTCGTTATATGCCATGACAGCGATTTCTTTTCCGGACATTATGTTAGCAGGGTCACTTATTAATTGTAATGTTTTGTTAAAAATTCGCCAAAACAACACAAACGCAATATTAATCAATAAAGAGAAATCGGCCCTGTATTTGGTAGAGGATAACATACCAAAAAGTGCAAGATGAAGAAGCTGGATATTTGATTTCTACTCTTCCAAATTATTCCCTCAATTTGCTTGGATTTATTTGTTTGAATCCCTTTCAAATTTGGTTTTCCTTGTTTAGTCCCATCAGTAGATATTACTGATGGGACAAAACAAGGAAAACCAAATTTGAAATGGATTCAATCAAATAGAAACTTGCAAATACTTTCAAAGAAGCAAATAAGTAGTTGCGGCTAGCCTTCAAAGAAAGTTGGATTTAATTCAAGGTAGAATTAAGGCCTCCATTGAGACAGATCAGTTGAACAAGGAAAGTAGAGTTGTTCAAGCGGTGAGGTCGGATCCGAAGGCGTTTTTCTCTTATGCAAACTCTAAGAGAAAGATCAAACACCCTGTAGGGCTTTTGAGGTCGATGGGAAGCCATAGACAATGTAGGGACTACGGCCAACATACTTGGAGATCAGTTCTCTAGTGTGTTTTCAACTCCACTGAGTTTAGGAGCAACAGTCCATTGCTCTATTGATGAGTTTGTTGGGACTGGCAAGGCTTGTCAAGCTGAGCATTTGGATGATCTTGTAGTCACAGATCAGGATGCTTTAGAGGCCATCAGGGACTTGAGGCTTTCAAGTTCTCCTGGTCCTGATGGCGTGACATCTCAGTTTCTGATGAGATGTCACTCCAAGTTCTTGCTCCTGTTTTCTTGTACTTGATGCGTTGCATCTTGATCAGGGCAAGTGTCCATCTTCACTGAAGTTAGCTCATGTTGTTCCAGTTTTCAAAGGGGAGATAAGTCACTCCCAGTGATACTTACGAGGGCCAATTCTCCTCTGGATTATTCGTTT
>NC_081446.1:10637096-10640253 GCF_007210705.1 Tigriopus californicus
CGTTAAGGCGTTGGAAGAGCACCTTCACCAGCCCTCGAGAATACCACGCTAGTAAGAATCCAGGCTAGTTAAAACAATGAAGTCCAACTCTCTTCTTTCTCGGGCTCCTTCATTGTTCAATTTGCTGCCCTCAAATATTCGTAGGGTTTATGTAGGGGTTGATCCAGTAGCAAGATTTAAGTCAGACTTGGACAAGTTTTTGACTAAAATTCCGGATCAACCTGATATTCAAGGATTAGCCAGATCAGCCAAGTCCAATTCGTTGGTCAATCAAATAATATATTTAGATAAAAGTCAAGTAAAATAAATAATGTTCTCGTCTTGAACTGCTGGGATTTCAATCCCGGTAGCGGAAAGGAGGTCCGCACAAAAAAAAACATAAAAATAAAAAAAAGGGCAGACAAACGGGAAAGGGAACTTAGGGAAAGAGTTGATGCTCTAGAGGTTTTGTTCGACTAGCACACTAAGTATTCTGATTATTTTTGGGCTATAAAACAAGCTATTCCAATAGACCATAGCTTGAAACTGATGCAGATCAATTTTGAGCTTAGTTTCACCCCTATTAGGTACACCCAAACAGCATTAAGTTTGTCATTCTCCAATGAAAATATCTTTTTTAAGAATGCGATGAAATTGGAGGGTGCCTGAAATTCATCAAACAAGGTAGATAAGAGGTGCCCCAAACCACCAAGTAAACGATAGAAGAATGACAGGATGAGATAAAACCAGATGCTAAAACCCCACAAAATGTGCTTATTTTGATCTTGAATTTAAATACGTAAACAAACAAGGAAATGTCCAATATGAGCATATCAGTACTAACTGACATGCTTTTACAGGGTATCTAGTTTTGCATGTTGAATTTCGTATTTTAAAGGAATTTTGAGCCTTTCAAGGCCACAAGCAGCAACCAACACCCCCAAGATGGTTTTATTTTCGCTCAAAATTGATGTTCAAGTAGTTTTTTGAGTAAAATTACTAGTGATGGGATCAAACAAATTTCCAAAATCAGGATCGCCAGAAAGCTAAGAAAGTCAAAGCACAGGCCTTTTCTAACGTATCGTAGAATATTCGGCTTGGCCAAAAAGGTGACCCTGATTTGATCAGAGAAAAATCAGGGTCACTTCACTTTTGTGATAGACTAACGGGTTTTCGATCTTCCGCTAGTAATGCCGTATGCCATTGAAAATGTAAATTGATAGCCCTACTTGCAACCTCCGGTGATTTTTTGTTTGGTCCCCATCAGTAAAAATTACGTCATTTCTGAGAATAAACTATTGCAGGATTAATCTTTTAAGGTTGAATGCTATGAAATTTTAGTTTGATTCCCTATCAAGGAATGTAGTAATCCTGTGATTGAATGCCTTCATAGATTTAAAGTGATTAACTTGTCATCGCACCCCTAGTCGTTTTGCAAGCCGACTGGCCCGACACGCCATTCCATAGTCCTTTTTATTGAGCGGAGGAAGTGCCCTCTGCTTCGTCTGGGTGCGGACAAACAAAGAAGTCTGGCATCTCGTTGTGCCTCAGATCTGTCAAAATCCTCTGAGAAGAATCTTTTTCCAAAGGGAATATTGGTCAGCATTGGCCGGTCAGAGTGGATGGATGAGTCGTTGGTAAAATGAGCCATCTGGCTGATAGCTCGATCCTATTTGTATGTTCTAGGGCAGAGCATGCCCCACCCATCTCTTAACACGTGAAGTCCATTAAGAGATGAAAGTCATATTCACACACAAAATCATCAAGGTGATAAACGAAAGGATTGCCTTGCGTACAGTCACTACACACAGTGAGTCAAGAGCGCGTGTTCCAAACAACGCTCTTGCTTTGAGGTTTTTCATCGCCCATGATCAAGTACTGTGAAGTGCCGGCTCTCGACCAATCACCGAGAACCAAGCAAATCGAGATGACGCGTCTTTTACATGAGTGTCATTAATGGGACCTACTACAGTGACTAAATGTTTGCTCTTGTTTCAAGACTTCGAATATCTGCATTTGTCAATTAAAAACCAAAGCAAGGTTTTTTTTTACAAAAATAACTGTTTGGTTTTAGCACAAATTGCAATGCTAATCCGCTTATTACATGTATGAACACAATGCCTTCAAAATTGTATTTGATATAGATTATCAGCAGCTTTAGTTGAATACTGAAATTAACATAAATTAATGTATTTTCGACCCAAGAAAATATTTAGGTTGAGTTTGAATCACTTTGAGTTTAAAAATGGTCTAAACATCCCTCAAAGGGATTCCTAAGGAAAATGAAATATTCCATTCCATAGAAACAATTTACAATTTTTCTTTGTGCAACAGCAAAAATAATAATAATATCTATATTGCGACTCTTAGTCATGTCACTGCGTAAAAATATCAAGGAAAGATGGTGTATAAATATTATACTGACTGTAAAATGTACAAAAGAAGCATGTCAAAAATGGTAAAAGCAATAAAATAGTTGAATAGAGAGTGATATCACAGTGAATTTGACTAAGCTTGTTTCAGTGCACATGAAAAAAGTGAAGAAGGTGAGAGCAGATAGTACAGACACAGTTAGGTAAAGGTAAGTGATGAAATTCTTGGTTATTGCAGAGAAGAGGATGGGCCAGATTGAACAGATCTTTTCTCAGCTCCCGTCGTTGATGGCATGGGGCCAGGAGCCAAACAAAGGTGACTGACCGTCAATACTCCAAAGGAATGCCGGGCCAAGGACAATAAGGTGTTAGTAAGTCCTTGACCGNTCTTGAAGGCCACATCCATCTCAGGTTCCGTGAAGGGCTGCAAAAGGGGATGGTATTCTTCTGCGCAGCCCTGGACCTCCTCCACTACTGTTTCCAATGTTGATGCAAACAGTTCTTGACAGTGGAGGAGGAGAAATTTACTCACACAAATATCCAAGTTGGTGGTGGGCTTTTTGGCACGTTTGTTCAAGCCAGCCATCCTGGACGAGGCCGATCAAGAGAGCAGGTTCTCCACTTCCAATCTTTGGTGGGCTGACTCGGCGCTCCTAAGAGACTTGTGATATGCAGTTCTTGCTATCGCATATTGCTCACCACACACCTCCCATTTCGAGTCATGCCCAGGATGATGGAAATTTCTGGGCATCTCAAAGGTGACTAAAATCAAGAGGTGATCAGAAACGCCCAGTGGATGGACGAAA
>NC_081446.1:10640289-10641230 GCF_007210705.1 Tigriopus californicus
CATTGACGGATTTGAGGGCGGATTCGGCGGAGTTTGGGAGCCATAGTTGAAGGCCATAGATGCAAATTGGAGTGATGTAGGTCCGGAAGAGTTGAAGAACAATTGAAAGAGGGAGATTCTTGATGGGAAGTCTATTGCAAATGTATCTGATCCTGGCCCTGGCCTTGACTATTGATGATTTGAGATGGTTGGTGAAGGAGAGTTGAGTTGAGAATGTGAAACCATACATAATTAAAGTTATGACGATTTTAATTGGACTGTTGTTAATATGGAAAGAGGTGGGAGGCAGGTAACCTTTGTGGAAAACCATGGCCTTTGTCTTGATGGTATTGACTTGAAGGCCGTTCTCTTGGCAATAACCATGGGGTGCATTGGCGACATTTAGCAGTTCCACGGCTGAATCAGCCAAGAGAACCAGGTCGTCTGCATATTGGAGATATTGTACCATAAAATGGTTGATGGTGGGGCCTTGGTGTGTGAGGGCTTTGGGCAGGTCAGATACATAAAGATTGAAAAGGATTGCGATAGTGGATCACTCTGCAGAATGCCAATGGGAGTGAAGTTGCAGGGGAATAGGTCCTCACCAGAACAAATGGAGCATCTGAGTCCCGCATAGATGTTGGACAGCAGGACACAGATTGAATGCGGAACTCCCCACAGTTGGAGTTTGAGGAATAACCGCGTTCGGTCCACCCTGTCAAATGCTTTGGAGAAATCCACAAAGCATCCATAAACTCTCCTCTTATTGCTGATGTTTGAGTGTACAATTTCATAGAGGAGAGTACCTGCTGTGGTGGTTGAGAGGCTTCTCCGGAAACTGAATTGGAGCTCTGGGAGCAGATCCCTATCCTTGGTCAATCTAGAGAAGCGGGCAGCTAGTAGGGTGGACATCATCTTCAAGAAGGGGTTTTCCAGGGCGATGGTCCGATGGTTGTCTGGAG
>NC_081446.1:10643811-10652533 GCF_007210705.1 Tigriopus californicus
CATTCTCATTTGAAGAAGAACATAATGCGTTAACTTAATCGCGAAAACCTAATTCCCAAACCAAGCGTCCCCGTTCATATTCCAGTTGTTCATGGTCCAACCTGCCGAATGCTTTGGAGAAATCCACAAAGCATCCATACACTCTCCTCTTGTTGCTCATGTTCCAGTGCACAATTTCATAGAGGAGAGGAGATGCCGTAGTGGCTTGTTATGGCACTTCACAGTTTTTGGAGCATTTGACCCCTCAGCTCTTGATGGTAGAGGCTGAACCACGGGGTCTTAAGTCCTCCTCTCCTCCTCTGCACTGAGAAGGACTCTTTAAATGCTTGCGAAATGCCTTGGGCCACTGCAGCTGGATTGGTCACAATCCTGGTGTGACCACTCACCTCCTATTTTGGGTCACACACAGATGATGGAAATTTCTGGGCATCTCAAAGGTGACTAAAATCAAGAGGTGATCAGAAACGCCCAGTGGATGGACGAAATCGGCCGGAGATGTAATATTTTCTGATATGAAAAGTATAGAGGCACCCCGGGAGTAGGTGTGTGTTGGGACTCCTGGGTCGGAGCGCAGAGTGATTCGCCATTGGCTCACGATCTGGGCGAGCTCAGAGAATTCACTTGAGTCAGGATGGATGTTGAAGTCACCACCAATGATGACTTTCTCCGGATTCTTCACCTTCTGAAGGATGGATGTGAGGTCCGAGACAAGATCATCATAGTCCGTGGTTGGCTGGTATTAAACGCCAATGATGGTGAAGCCTTGGGCATCCACGGCTATGTGACGAGGAGAGGACGACAGAAGGGTGGGCGCAAAGCGTTTGATAATATGGAGCTCCAACCCACCGCTGGGCCAACCACGGCCAGCAGGCTTCCTGTCATGGACCACAAAGCTCTGTTTGCCAGGAAAGCAACTCTCGTGTTGCTCCTCGGTGACTCACGTCTCGGATAAGAAGGTAAAGGCGTGTCCTCAGATCTTGTCGAGACAGCATATTCGCTCGTCCATGACAGTTGAGAAAGCAGGCCGACACCAGTTGATTCCCTCCTCTCTGCTTGATCCGTTCTTGCCGCCGATGCTGATACCTCACGATACAGAGCTGTTCAATCCGACCTAGAAAAGAGAGATCACTATAGCCATTGAGGGGGGAAAGGGAAGGGATGATTGGGAAAAGGCAGAGGGTTTGAGGGCTAGAAGCTCACGTCTTGAAAAAGACGTGTGCCGGAGATTCTGGGTAGAGGAAGGATTGGAAGGGGAGGTGCATTGAACGGGGCATATGAAAGATTCATGGGGGGCCACTGTTCGTGGGCGTAGCCCCGCTCACTGGTATCACAGTTGGCACTAATTTAACTACTTAAACCATTAAAAACAAGATTCTTGTTGTAGAGTGATACATCATCCGACCAACTCCCTAGCAACAAATGATTAGCAGGAACCTCCGTTGTTTTACTGGCAAACAGGACGTCACTATGAACCCTAGCATTTCCGATCGACCCCCTGCCTTCAAATGGCCCCTTGCTCTTCAACCCCAGAGACCATGGGACTGATGTCGCATCAGCATTCGAGAAATGGATGAACAGTTTCGAAATATTCTGGGATCATATTCTTGACAAACCACTTTCAAACGACGCCCCTGCTCTGGAAACATTCAACAAACGAAAGAAAAAAAGCTTCTCTGGTTCATTGGCGAGAGTGGTCTGGATTAGAGCCACTATAATAGAAAGAGTACATGCATGAAAAGCGACATCTAACGGATGGAAGGGTGAACTAGCGCAAGTTTCCAAAAGCAGAGGCACACTGTACTTGGAATTGACAGATTCAAGAATATCTCGTGGCGGGCCTCAAATTTGGACAAAAAAGGTCGTTAGAGGGTTGGAAGACATTTCTTAGACATATTCATTGGTTTTCTCACACAAATGGACAATTCACTGAGCATCAAACGTGATTTGAAAGGGGGAGGACTGATGGAGAAATGAAACTCTGACTAAAGCTTAGATCGGTGCCAGCCAGGTGTAGCCCCTGTAGCCCCCAACTGATTCCTACTGAACTGGACTGGCTGCTTGGGTCACCTCTCTCTTTGAGCTAGACAGGCAGGATAAGAACAACAAATCAGCCACTGCTCTCTTCGTTGTGATCAGTGCTAATGTTGGCTGGGTGTTCCGTTCCCCATGAAATAACGCAAACGCCCAACGGAAGGGCCATTGAATTAGCTAACTTGGAACTGAAGTGTTTTCGTGGGAAGGAGCCGCGTCTTGGAGACATTTAGCCATCCATCCATCCATCGACCCACCCATCGATTGGCACCCGCCCAACATGGGATGTTCGGCAATTGGTTGCACTGTTTGGGGCTATGGCGTGTCTTTGTTTGCCTTTCCCAAAGACGCCAAGCTTTGTCAAAAGTGGGTTCAGCTTATGCGACGGGACCAATGGTAACCATTACCACGGACTTCTAGAAATGTGGACTGCGAACGGAAGCCAAAATTTTGTATCTCCTAAAGCGTTGATCTTATTCCCAATAGGCACTTCATACGACCACCACAACAGCTTGTTGAATAAATGAACTTGGCCGTATTTGAGTCCAAACCTATGCTTAGGGAACTCGGGAGGCATGGTCAACGTTATGTAGAAACAACACATCAAATTGAAATTTTCGGCCTGCTCTTGGCCAGCTCCATAAGCATTGGACAACATAACTTTGAAACAATCTACTTAACAAGTAAATGGCAGAAAAAGTTTCCTATCTTTATTTGAAGAGATCTACGGTTCTTATTTCATTACTTTTATTCGAAAAGTGGCTATGACCCAAACCCGGCTGATTTGGCGGGCAGCTCGTTCCCAGTCCATATTTCTAGAAATCCGTGCCACTGCCCATCTCCCTCATGTATTGCCAATGATTGCCCTTCACTCCTCATTTTTTGGTGCACTGTAATGGCCTAAGTTATTTTCTCTGTAAAAATAACTTGAACCTTTCACATGCTTTGGTAAAGCTGGTATAGTGCAAAAGAAGAAACAAGTGCAAGTGAGTCGCAGAATTTCAAAAGCGTCGAATTTGGCCCAAAATTGATTATTGTTAAATCAAATTTCGAATTGAAAACAGTGGCGGATAAAACATTCTACACTTGCCAAATGAGTCTTCAAAACTAAATGCATGTTAAAAAAAGTTAGTAATGGAATGATTCACCAAGACATGTTTGTTATCCTTATTCAGAATATTCAATGAAGAGATTCAATTTTGCATACATATATTGCTGAAAACGCTTGAAAGAGTCTGTCATTTCACATCAGAATGTCTTTTCATTGACTTGGAGCAATTGGCTTGAGATGCAATGTTCTTCTTTTGAGCTTCATGACATATCCGGTTATGATGCCTTGCCCAAAAAATTAATCTTGCTCTAAAAAATCTTCAAGTGATTAACCCAATGTAACATTGGGTATTCAGGCCTTTGATCTCTTGGTGATTTAGAACCTTATCCGTCAAATATTCTACAATATTGAGCATGTTTGGAAGGATTTTTTGACAGTTCATGAAAGTCCTCTCACAACATTTGAACAGGACGAGTCCCTTCTCACTAGGGGTTGTAAGGGCGTCCTTACTGTAAGATTTAAAGGCAATTAAAGAGTTGGTTGATGAAAGGCTTGAATCGGTGCTCTGGCCAATAAATTCTGAAATGCATAAGTGACAAAAAGAAGATGTTTTAATAGTTTTCAACAGGACATATCCTCCAAACGTGGCCAAACAATTTCCATGAATGAAGTCCAGGCTTTCTTTTGAATCTTCTGCCACAGTGATATGGTCCTCTTCTTTTAAATCTTTGCTGTGCTTGGCAAGAAACTCTGATTCAAGGATGGCTTGTGTTTCACATTTCCTTCAAAGAGCCTCCACGTTTTTAAAATCAGACAAAAACATTCCACTGTCATCTTCTTGATAACTTCCATGCTTACTAGGTCTTAGGAACTGAGTAGTAGAGACAATTCTCAAAGCATTTCGAGCTTCAGTGGGTGTGGGGACAGCATTTCTTCTTCACATTGAACTAAATACATTTTCTAATGCATCTTGAAGAAACCGACCGCAGAGGAAAAACTTGAAGTCTTTCTGGTCCAGATAATAGCTTTGAAGATCAATCATGGATTTGGTTGAGAGGCTTATTCCTTTCTGGTAAGGCTTGAGTGCTGAATATTCCGTCTTTCTCCTCTTGGGTTTGCTTTTCTCTTGGCTAATAGCTTCAGGTTTAGAATATTGGCCGCATCTCATGGTACAAATCATTGATACATAGGTCGTTAACGACTGGACAGCTTCTTTTCTCTTCTCAGGAACGAAGGAAGAGAAACAGTGCAAACGTGTTCGAATTGTCATCAAGTCAAACCACTTTCCACATTCTTCCACAAAGAACGCGGTGGTCAGTTAAGACTTGGGCCAATCATGATGGGCGACCAAGAAACGGATTGCATTTCCAGTTTCACGACTTAAAATATGAATGGCTGGTCCGACTTTCATCTTTGAGAAATTTGTTATCTCAATGCAATCCCGTGTCAGGCGTGGGGCAATCTTCAATTCTCGGGCCTCTTGAAGTTCAATAAGCTTCAGGAATACACTGACTTGTACCATATCGGTCTCAAGCGCCTGGTCAGCCACAATGTTGGGATTTAGATGGAAAACTTTGTCCTTCAAAAGGCCATTTCTGAGGTTTTTCATCAAGTGTGGGATGTCGGCCAGAACACGTACTGGACTGTCATTTCATCCATCCCAGACAAGGAAGAAATGGGAGAAATGCCAAGTTCATTCTATACGCCAATATTTCCCGGACCCATATCCATCACAAGGGCGCTCACATTTAAACCAGTTTTGACACATTTACCAATCAAGTCTTGGATGATTTTGGCCACAGTGGGGAAGTGGAAAGACTTTCCAGTGTAATCGTACCTTACCACCTGCTTCCAATGGTTGGCCACACCACTCAACATAAACACCAACATCTTAGTAGCCAATTCCAGCTTGCCAGTTTTGGACGCAGTAGATTCCGGGATTGTTGGGTACCCAAACACTCGTTGCAATGACGGATTATATTCCAATCTTGCTTGAATTCCCATTTTGTCACACATCATTACACATTCTTTGTCTTTTTCCTCCATTGATTCAACTTTGGTCTCCAACAACACGAACATTTCTTCCAAAGTTCCTGGTTCAAATTGAACTGCTTGCATTCTTCTATTTAGAGTAGAAATGCTGGGCAAAGGCCATCCTTGCTTCACAATCAGTTCATAGCCACTTGTTCCACACGTAAAATAGAGGTGCATTGCTTTTTTCGTTGTACTATCGGTCCATTGGCAAACACGGCCTGAGGACCGCGTCAAGGCATCAATTTGATCAGGATTGAAAATCTTCTGAAGAGTTTGCGACATCTGATCGTTCTCCATTTGAAGTCGATCATTTTCTTGACGAAGATCATTCAGTTCTGGCTGACAAGCCGTCCTAACTTGATTCTGTTGGTCGTTTTTTAGTTCATATTGCGGGCCTTGGCTGCTACGATGACGGGCCAATTTGTCTGAGTTGTGATTTGGATCCAAAAGCTTTGCGGCTTGGCATTTCTGAACTTCAGACTGCTCCTCAATTCGTCCTTCTTCGCCTGTTTTGTCATTTGCACTTTGACCTAACCCAACCTGTCCAGGTAAGTTTTGGTGAGCTTCTGGTTGACTGGCGTGATCATTGGAAGTCATGATGGATGACAAGAGGTGCCTTGATGGTTGATTGAGGGACTGTGGTAGCCCACGAAAGGAGAACAAGGTGGGAACAGCTCCCGGTTTCAGCTTTGGTCGACAAGCCTTCCACGGAAGTGCTGACAGGTTGGGTTCTTTGGGGTCACAAAGGGGCAGAAATTGATCATGGGCAAAGTGATGAGCGCAGAGTTTGGAGAAACGAGTGGGTTGCCATTGGTCCCGTCGCATAAGCTGAACCCACTTTTGACAAAGCTTGGCGTCTTTGGGAAATGCAAACAAAGACACGCCATAGCCCCAAACAGTGCAACCAATTGCCGAACATCCCATGTTGGGCGGGTGCCAATTGATGGGTGGGTCAATGGATGGATGGATGGCTAAATTTCTCCAAGACGCGGCTCCTTCCCACAAAAACACTTTAGTTCCAAGTTAGCTAATTCAATGGCCCTTCTGTTGGGCGTTTGTGTTATTTCATGGGGAACGGAACACCCAGCCAACATTAGCACCAATCACAACAAAGAGAGCAGTGGCTGATTTGTTGTTCTTATCCTGCCTGTCTAGCTCAAAGAGAGAGGTGACCCAAGCAGCCAGTCCAGTTCAGTAGGAATCAGTTGGGGGCTACAGGGGCTACACCTGGCTGGCACCGATCTAACGCTTTAGTCAGAGTTTCCTTTCCCCATCGGTCCTCACCCTTTCAAATCACGTTTGATGCTCAGTGAATTGTCCATTTGTGTGAGAATACCAATGAATATGTCTAAGAAATGTCTTCCAACCCTCTAACGACCTTTTTTTGTCCAAGTTTGAGGCCTGCCACGAGATATTCTTGAATCTGTCAATTCCAAGTACAGTGTGCCTCTGCTTTTGGAAACTTGCGCTAGTTCACCCTTCCATCCGTTAGATGTCGCTTTTCATGCATGTACTCTTTCTATTATAGTGGCTCTAGTCTGGATGACATTGAGTCCATTTGCCCGAACGCTCGAGCAGATGGTGCCAGCACCTTCGATGTTGTTGTTCAATCCCAACCAATAAACAGTAAGGGCTAACTGGCTCAGGCGACATTGTTCATTGAAATTTTGGAGGAATGAATGCTAAATGTGTTCAATAGTCTTAGTAGCGCTGGAAAAGTGACCGCCCGGGAGATTTGTTTACCTTTCCTTTTTAAGATTGGGAAGTGAGGGAAGAAACAACGAAACCAATTGCAACGTTGAAAAGAAAAGATATCGCTAACCAATGTCGACCATTTAATAGAATTTACATGTGACTTCCATCGAAATCGAGAACAGCAGCAAGTAATTTTTGACCGAAAGAATGATGATTAGAGTTTTAGATAGAATATCTGGAGTACGTTTCTTCAAATTTGTGGTGGACCGTATCATGGGCTTGCTCACTGAAACGTAGAATGCTTTCACCGGAATAATTTGTGAACTCTAAAACGTGTTCAAAGAGTATGTGGGCCTTGCTACTAATTCTCAGTCCTGTCCGGATGTACGAAGTTTTGAAACTTGAAATGCTTTGGCTAAGGTTTGTGTCCAAGGTATGTCCTAAATATCCATCATTCACTATCTTCAGATCATTAAAGGCTTTCGCAAATCTCTCCAATGAGGGCAAAGCTGGGGGATCATGGGATATTTGAACAAGTTTATCCACATTCCGTAGGAGTTTGTTACACGCTCTTCCGGGGAAACATCCACCTCTACAACCAGCCTGCACAAGGAACAAAGATGACGCCCACATCATGGCAATGTCAGCGGAAACCTCATTCAGTCCATCAAATAATCGATTGACCAATCCAAGTGTAAGATGGAGTGAGGGAGGTGGAAGAATCTGTTGAATTGCACAGTCCCTCCACAAGAGGGGCGCGCATTGGCATTGAAGAAATCCTTGACCATGGGATTCCAAACTTTTTCGCTTGAACGTTTGGATTACCAATTGATCACAAGTTGTTTGGGGTAAACGAGATTGAAGGTTTTCAAGGAGAGCTTTTGCGCCGCATTTGTGGGAACATCCGGGATACAACGGGCTCAAACAACGCACACACAAACGAACTGAACTCGATCCAAGGCTTGATTTCACGGCGGTTAAGTTTGGTTTCCCTACTAAGCACTTGGTTTGGGTTTTCGGTAATTAGATCTTTGTGTTAACACAAAATGAACAACAAATTAAGGTTGCGTAGTTTTTGTAATTAAGTTGCGCAACGGTCCAAGCTACGTCATTCATAGCACAAACGCCAAGACAGGAAATGCAAGCCGTTTGAATACATAAAGGCAAAGCTCCTGATTGGCCGCTCCAATCAGATTGGGATGGACATCAATCACTCGTCATCGGATTGATACCCATTCTTGGACCAGATTGGGTGATGGATGTCCATCCAATTACGGATGATTGGAATGAAACTGATGAGAGGTGATTGATATGAATCTGGTGACTGGTGGTCAATGTCAGTCCGATGACTGACAGTTGGTTGGTGCCAACATTATGTATTCAAACGGCTTGCATTTCCTGTCTTGGCATTTTTGCTATGAATAACGCAGGATGGGCCGTTACGCAACTTAATTACAAAAAGCACGCAACCTTAGTTTGTTGTTCATTTCGGGTTAACACAAAGACCTGATTACCGGGAATTACGCGTCCGACGAAAAGATGCCTTAGATAACCAATCGAAGTAGGACGATATTGGTCTAGAAAAATCCCCCTTCCGAAATAAGGAATACAACCGCCGTAAGCACGTCTGGCACACTAATCGTGGAAGTCTCGGGTCATCCATCGAGTAGTTCTTCATGTAGATATCACGGACGGTATCCAACAACCCAACCGGGATCATTGATACGTGGAAGGGTCTACCACAAATGAGGCAAAGGTTACCGCGATTCACTTCATGATTATCCACAATCTCATGCCAAGAAATAAGCGAGAGAAAGAGAGAGAAAATCAGTCACAGCAAATTATCAACTTCTATTTATCATCATAATTGTATGGAATACACCCTGATTCAAGCAATTGGACAAAGAAAAA
>NC_081446.1:10652568-10687524 GCF_007210705.1 Tigriopus californicus
AGGTTGTATCTTTCTGCCCGCCACCTTAATCCCCGATTGCGCGGGAAAATTTGAGTAAACGACAATAACTTAAAACGGATATAACATAAATTTGGGATTGTCCAGTCACATCTTGAATATGCTTCACCCATTTGGGCACCAATGAGTTCAGCAGGTTTGCAAAAGGTCGAACAAGTCCAAATATGTTTCACTAGGAACATCACAGGAATGAGAGAGCTCTCATATTGGGAGAGAAGAAAAAAGTTGGGTTCAGAGAAGGTACGAAAGGTGTCTGATACTGTTCGTCTTCAAAAGTCTCTATGAGCTTTGTCCCAACCCAGGATTTAGGTTGGTCACAATTGTAGTGACCGTAGAAGCTTAATGCGCGTTTTGAGAGGACCTTTAAGCCCTCGAGAATCCAGGCTAGTTCGAACAATGAAGTCCACATCTCTTCTTTCTCGGGCTCTTTCATTGTTTAATTTGCTTCCCTCTAATATTCGTAGGGAATACGTAGGCCTTGTTGATCCGGTAGCATCTTTCAAGTCAGACTGGGACAAATTTTTAGATACATTCCAGATCAACCCTACATTCAAGGATTAGCTCGGTCTGCCAACTCAAATTCGTTGGTAGACCAAATATCATATAAAAATTGAAAGGTAATAAATAGACGAATTATGACCTTTCATTTTAATAGAACTGGGGATTACATTCCCTGTAGCCGGTGAAAAACCAAACCAAACCAAAAAAAGAAGAAAAAAAATCCAACAGATCAACTCAACTCTGTCAAAACTCGCAAATTGTGGACATCAGACCTGCACAAAGGCTGCAAGGCTTATTTGGCCTCAGTGTTGCCGGAGGTTTTTTGATAGTCAATCGCAAAGGATGGAACTTGGAGAATCTTTCAGCCTTCAACCGTACTGGTGTTCACATTTACAGGGGCGACATCCCACCCGTTCTTCAAGCGTATTCTACCCATTCCACAAGTCTTTCGGCCAACCAAATCAAGAGTACTTTAAATCTTATCAAATCCACTTCATTGGATACCGCAATTTACGCCTACTTTTGTTCATTTCCCTCTTCCATGTGCGAGATGTGGTTACGCTGGAATGCCACCAAATCCATTTTCTTTGTCCCAGCTCATCGTTATAATTTGGGTCGTTGTTCCTTGTACGAATGGCAGAAATTGAACTACGAATTGGAAGCTCTTCATTCGGATCCGAGACACGTAATTGCAGCATTAAGCCTCTATGATAGAGAATATCTTAGTTATTACACGGGATTTAAAGATCTGGAAATCCTGGAGAGTTACTCCGGTTTCTATACCCTACCCGGAGTAGAATATACAAGCATCAACTCAGAAATTCCTATCATAGGGACATAATATTGCAGGGATGCCGCTCAAGTTAGACAAACACTATACTGTAGCACCAACACTCTTCAACTTGTAGGTCTCATGGAGCTTTATTCAAAGTATCCAAAATTTGCGTTCAAGACTTGGCCAATCACCCCACCATCATCTTTGTCCCATATTCTGTCATGTCATTCAAGTTCTCAGAAGTCTATTCATTGTCCATTCCAAGTTTTGCACCATCACCCAAGTTTTTTCGCTCTTTTGGAGGAATGGGTCCGGATCGAACGAGTACATCTTATTTGTATTGTAACAACCCCGATCTGAACGAGCAAATGCCCAAACACCCCAGATCAACCCATCCCTATAGTCCGAGTACAGAGTTTGAAGATGATCCCGTGGCTAAAATGTATTGGTTACAATTTAGCGACTTTTACACACGACCATTGGTCCAAACCTTTAATTCGGGAGCAGATCTTCAGTAGAAGTTCCAAACCTTAGACTTGATGGATATCCATAGAAATATGGCAAACGAGAACGATTGAGCCCGACGCGTTCACATCAACCTATGGATAAAGCTACTTCTACGAACAGAGGAAGTCCACAAATAGATTACATGATTGTGCTCCATGATAGCAGCCACCTGATGCTTTGGGTAGTGTATTTGGAGGCAAAGTTATGTCGTTCAAATGTGCAAATTGAGTAAATTGTTGTTGGACTCGCATAAACGAATAATGCCTTTGCTCTGACGGGGAGTTTTTTGCCTCTTGAAATTACTTTTTAACTGATGTTGAAAGCTGAAATAAATAATTACTACGCCGTCAAACTAAACAAATATCAATCAATTTGATTTTGATGGTGAGCGTTCTTACTTTCGTGATTATGAATTAAGGGTTTGGAAGAAGGGGTGAATTCGAAACTTAATGGCCAAGAGATATGTTGATATGATATTTTTATTTATTGTTTCATGAGCTCCCTACCGCCCTATCAATTACCTGTTTTGTTTAAATATTCGGAGAGACAGACCGGAATAAGCCATTTTTAACCCACCAAACACAAATCAGACCTTTATCAATGGCCATCATGCATAAACCTGGATCTATTAAAGCTATTAAAGTTTATCCTCAACCTAAAACCTTTAATTTCATTGAAACTGTCCAAAATATCAAGCGTCCGGAAGACCTTTTAAGTGGAGAAGTAAATTAAAGAGTAACAGTTTTAATTGTCACTATTTTCTGACCAAAAACCAACACGTGTTTCCTTTTCCAATAGAGTTTTTTTTCAAAAAAGGAAAACAATCCTCAGAAAGGGATCTATGTACCTAATACAGGGTGGCCGATATAACAACAATTTGAAAATTGCCATAGAACACTTCGTCAAACCATAACTCAAAATCCCCTGCCTAGATGCTGGACCAGAAGGCATTTGTCAACGTCTGTTATAAAAAATAACTATAGTCAAATGTTAAATCAAAGAGAGTTCGAATTTCCCGCGATCTCCTCTAGTCGAGCTGATGAAGTCAGCTGCTACTCCAAGTAGCAGCTATTACCGTCTAAAGATGTTTAGTGGGAAGTGCTTCCACCAAAAATTTTCTATACTTTTCTATTATAAATCGCCAAGTGCAATGCCACTCAAGAAGACGAAATTGGCCCCGCCAGCCATCAAAATAACAGAGGCTTTGGAGGAGGAGAACTCGGATCAAGATAACGGATAACGTCGGCGATTCGGCCGAGTCCAGCCCCAACTCGAATAGCGACAAAGACAGGAGGCCGAATCACGGTTCCGACTGTCCCGTTAGCTCGGCCATTGTAAACGTTAATCACCAATCTGGCTGTGACAGCTAGGATTGAGTTGACAGCTGGAAGTTTGAGAGGTTTTATGAGTCACACTTATTTTTCAAAACTGGGAAGAAGTTAAGAAGCTGTTTACCTTTGAGGCAATCTTGCCTAACGTTACGCGGCGTCAAATGCAAGCGCCGGCGGTGTTAGCCAGGAAGAGTGCACACGTGGTATAAAAAGAGGGCAAGGCTAACAAACCAGTAAGGGAGAATGGGAGTGGGAGGGAACCATAGATAACTCCATAAATAGATCAATCAAGGGCAATGCCATTGCATGTTTTCGTTTCAGCTGTCGCTGGGTGTCAAAGAGTTCCATTTGTAGTCAAAATTCCTAGGGCAAGTATTGTACAAATCTGAATTGTTGCTGGTGCGTGCAAATTCTGAGCTGAAACTCCTAATACAACTCCTTGTCAAGCAATTGCTCTCCTCTAGCACCCTTCAAAAAACTGGTTAGAGAAAGCTGTCCGACCACAATTTTAACACTGAAACATTGAAGGGGCTATGATTGGGCTCGACTTGCAATTTTCATCCATGTGGTAGAAGCACTTCAATGAAACCCAAGGAACAATCCTGGGTTCAGGCTGACCTCAAGAGGTGTCAGAATTATCTCAATTACATAAAGGTGTACTCACGTTGCCCACATTGAAGCAAATTGTTGGGAGATTGAAACAAAATTCCAAATGCCTCATCATTGCATTGCAATTTTGGATACATTTTGCTACACTTTCAAGATGCATTGCTTAACAAGGGCAATTAATAGAATATGTGATTTGCTCTGCTAATGTCCCAATGTTTTGAACATGTTATGTGTGTTATGCCCAAAAAGCATGTTTTTATTAGCCCGCCCCGGAGACCGTGACTTGGGAGTGATTTTTGTGTACGAATGGCGCTCCAGGATCCGTGCAGGCTGGTGTGGGGGCATAGCTTTTGGCCACGCCCTTGTTGGTGGTCTTCCTGCCGCGGGCGGCCGTCCCCGTCGTGGAGGTTGTGCGGTGTCAATGGGTCTGTTGATGTCCAAATGAGCGGGTTTCAGGCGATCAATTGATATATTGATATGATCTCCTCATAGGTGATAGGCAGTTGCAGGGTGGAGTTTGATACCAAGACTCTGGGCAATATCACGCCAGAGGGAGGAGACAAATTGGGAGGCTTTGTCAGAAGTGAGATAAGAGAGGGCGCCGAAACGGGAGACCCAATTGCTTACAAAAGCTTGAGCACATGTTGTAGTGTCAGTTTGTTTGAGCGGAATTGCCTCCGGCCAGCATGTAAAACAATCAACCAATGTTAGGAGATGGGTGAAACCTTGCGAGTTTGAGAGGCCCAACCAGATCGATATGCACATGATAGAAACGGCGCTTTGGAACGTCGAAATGTTGGAATGGGTTTTTTGTGTGAGCTTGCATCTTTGCTTGTTGGCAGGAAACGCAGTTGCGAGCCCAGTCTCTAATCTGCTTTGCCATGCCGTGCCAAACAAACTTGCGAGCAACGAGTTTTTGGGTGGTCTTGACTGACGGGTGGGAAAGTCCATTTATGTTATCAAACACTTTGCGGCGGGGGGCAGTGGGGATTATGGGACGAGATTCACCTGATGAAACATCGCAAAGTAGTGTCTGGCTATTTGGGCCAAACTGTACATTATGGAATTGCATGTTTGAAATAGATGTTCTCCAGAGCATTGTCTCCTAATCCTCACCTTGACTTTGGCCATCTCGGAAAAATCCAAACTAGGAGAGAAGTTGAATGTAGCATTGACATGGCAACGTGACAACGCATGTGCCGAACATCCGTTGTAAATTCTGAGATGTATGTCAGATGTCGTTGTTGGCGATCTGACCACGGATCAGAGATTTTTGCAAAAGCAAAAGTAAGTGGTTTGTGATCGGTAAATATTGAGAACACTCTTCCCTCCAAGAAAAAACGAAAGTGACGGACACCGAGGTAAACGCCCAGTAGTTCGCAGTCAAACGCACTGTATTTTTGTTTGGGCGGGCACAACGGGCGGCTAAAGAAAGCGAGATGGCGCCACTGGCCCGCTTACCGTTGTTCGAGAGCTCCACCAACAGCAATCTGTGATGCATCAACGACAAGAGGCACGGGCGCATTTGTATCAGGGTAAACAAGCATCGTAGATTCTGCCACGGCCCTCTTTGCTTTGTTAAAAGCCAAGAGTGTTTCCTCATTCCAGACAAGATCTTTGGGTTTGCCTTGTAATGCCACGTAGAAGGGTGTCATGATGCCAGCAACTGACAGGATGAATCGATGGTAAAAGTTAATCATCCCGATGAATTCTTGGAGACCTTTGATGTGCGTGGGTTGGGCGAATTCGGAGATGGCCTGGACCTTGTCTTGGAGAGGTTTGATCCCGTTTTTGGAGATTCAGTGGCCGAGAAAATTAAGCTCTGACTGACCAAATTGACACTTGGCCAGATTTATTACCAAACCCGTAGCCATAAGACGTTTCAAGACCTTTTTCAGGTGGTCCTGTTTAGTCCTGCTGGCCACAAGGATGTCGTCTAAGTAAACGAAAATGAAGTCAAGCCCCTTGAGAACGGTGTCCATGAGCCGCTGGACGTCCTGAGTAGCATTTTTGAGCCCAAAAGGCATCTTCAAGAATTCAAAAAGGCCAAAGGGTGTGATCACAGCGGTCTTGGCCACGTCCTCAGGGCGGATAGGGATGTGGTGGTAGCCCCGTACTAAATCGATTTTCGTGAAGTACCTGCAGCTGTGGAGATGGTTAGCAAAATCCTGAACATGAGGTACCAGGTAGCGATCAGGGGTGGTGACGTCATTGAGGCGCCTGTAGTCACCGCAGGGGCGCCACTTGTTGGAGCCCTTTGGGATCATATGTAAAGGCAAAGATCGAAAGGCTGCTGGATCGCTGGATGATGCCCATCTCTTCCATTTTCAGGAACTCGGCCTTGGCGTATGCCAACTGCAAGCGTGAAGCGGCGGACCAGATGTGGGGATGAAATGTTCCACCCCGTGTTTGTTGTCATTTGAGTTAAATGCTGGTTGGACCACCTCCGGAAAATCCATGAGTAGCCGGGTGAATTCGTCATTAGCTGCTTCAACTGAATTGAGGTGCAGGACAGAACCGGAAGTAAGTCCAAGGGTGATTGGTGAGAGGGTGTTTGCATTGACTAGACACTTGTTGTGAAGGTCGATGAGGAGGGAGTGGAAACGCAGAAAATCTGCACCGAGTAATGGCTGGGACACATCGGCCATGAAAAAAATCACAGTATATTGTTTGCTGCCGAAATAGAGAGCGATGGTGCGTTTCCCGTAAGCTTTGATCTTGGATCCGTTAGCGGCCGACAGGGTTGATGAAACGGGACGGTTGTGTCTCTCATAGTACATGGCAGGAATAACGCTCACCTCAGCCCCAGTGTCAGCTAGGTACCGACGCCCTGAATTACAATCAGTGGCGTATGGTAAGCATGCAGAGGGCGTTGTGCCGGCCGCCGTTGCAATGGACGGCTGTCTTTTACGTTTACCGCAGGGAAAAACTTGCAGCCGCTCTTGCAGCTATTGGCGTCTGCACTGAACTGGACATGGTACCAACAGACGTCGGATTTGTGCTCCTTGATGGTGCAGTGGGTGGGTGTCGTCTTCCTCCTTGGGGAGGGTGTTGGTCGCACGGCGTTGATGTCAAGCTTGGTGTCGGCTAAGCTCTTGCACTTCAAGGTGGTCCATATTGCATCAGCCTGGTCGGCGGCCTTGCGAGGGTCAGCAAAGGAATCTTCACCAGAGAGACACTGTCGAATAGAGGCAGGCATCCTGGAGAGGAAAATGCCCTCAAAAAGAAAGTTCATGGGTTCATTGCCCAAGAAAGCCAGCATTTCATCCATCAGCTCTGGCGATTTCCGGTCGCCGAGTTCGCCAACGTTGAGCAAGGCTTGAGTGCGTTCTTGACGTAAGAGACAGAATGTCGATGTGAGCCGCTTCTTGATTGTTGCGTACTTGTCAGCGGTCAGAGGGTGTTCTAGGATGGCAAGGATTCTCACAGCAATGACTTCGTCTAGGGCAGAGACGACATCGGGCCACTTGGTACCATCTTGTGTGATTCCACGGATGTCGAACTGTGCCTCAGCCTGGACGAACCACACTTTGGCGCGCATTGGCCAAAAGGTAGGCAACTTGAGTCCGACTGCCGATAGGCAGGAGTTCTGGGATTGACCGTCTTCCATCTTGATTCTTAGAGGTCTGCGATTGTTTGTTCACCTGAGAATGTTGTTCGTCAGGGTGGGGGTCACCATTGAAGCCGGGCACGGCGGGACAACTCGGATAATCAGTCCTTTTATTCTGTACCTAAATACCAGATTCACAACCAGGGAAAAAATTTCCTAACCGAGAAACGGGGACGAGCAAAACAAATCCGATTGAAACATTAATATTAGGCTTGCCGCCCAGGGACGCTAGAAGGCGTACTTTGTTCTTAAGGCAAGAACTTAAGATTGAACCACGCAATTGGAATCACTTGTCAAGTTCGATATTTGCCCACCTAAAATACAAAAAGCTACGTGCTTGATTGAGCCTTGGAGGTCATAAAGCTAGGCGCTTGACTGAGCCTTGGAGGTCACAAAGCCAGGTGCTTGACTTTAGAGGTCACTAAGCTAGGTGCTTGACCTAGCTTTATAGGTCATAAAGCTAGGCGCTTTTTTCCTCTCCTCTCGTAGCAGAAATTTCATTTATTCTCGGCGAATTCTTTGCCAAAGTCTCTGTTCATAAAGATACATGAATTCGATTATTTGGCATAACTTGAATGGACAATACTCAGAGTAACTCTCACCTCCGTTTCTTTTCAGCTGGTCAAATAATTGGCCTAAAGACCTATGTACAAAAGGATACCAACGGCATAACGGGGAAAAACACTTCCCCGCTAGCAAGGTTGCTCAGGTTCTGGCTTGCTCGATGGCCTTGGCGGGACGCTTGCTACGGTGCGTGAAGAAGATCAGGGAGAAGAAACGCTCCACTTCATACAAGGAGAAGCTCTATCTTGTGATGAAAGAAGACTTATCTCTCCTAAAAAAGGGTTTTATGTACGAAATAACTATCGCTAACGTGGTAGAAGGGGAAGGTTATGTGCAGGTTAAACACTATGAGTCCCACGAAAGCATTAGCCGCGACGAGCGAAATCGTTTAGACCACGTTCGCTCTTTGAGAAAATCATCTGAAGCGAAAAGACAACCTCAAGATCAGAAGCAAAAATCCAACCAAAAGCCCAAGAACCAAATTGGGGGTGTTAACAAGGGGCAGGGCTGGCAACCAGCCACCACCCCTGACGAGAAATCGGATAGAAAAGAGAGACGCAACCGTTGTTTCTTGGGCAAAAATCTGGGACATTGGATCAATTACTGTCCCCTTAACAATGCCAAGCCTTGATCACTCATTTTAATTTTGTCATAGAATTATATGCGAGTTTAAAGTTTACTTCTAGTAATGTAGTTCCTTTTTCCGGATGCAGATTCTCGCATCTCTGGAAATGCAGGAGCATTTGACGAAAGATCCTATAGGTACCAAAGGAGATGGTTCCTGGACGTATTCACGATGAAAATTTCCGTGATTTGGGGGTTAATGAATTAAAACCCAGCAGCTTGGTTTTTGATGCCATCAGCCGAGGCTATACTATTCCTCTCGCTTCATACCCACCAGCCACACACCTTCCAAATAATGCGTTAGCTCGAGACAAGAACAATCAAGAATTTTTGGATGAACACATTGCTTCTTTGGAATAATCGAAAGCGGTTTATCGAGTCTCTGAAAAAACGCACTTGGTGTTGCCGCTTCAAGTCTCGCATCCTGAAGGCCGCCCGCAAAAGATTATTTTCCAATGCTGCGCAATCACTGAACAAGTATACAATCAAACACAGTGTCAAGCTTGACCATTTAGCCTTGATTCTGACGGAAATTCCGCAAGGTGCATGGTTTGCCTCTATGGATCTCTCGCGAGGCTGCTACCATTAGCGTTTCTTGGCATTTCTGATCTAGTCTACTTTTTCACAAAAATCATTAAGCCTTTAATCGTTTATTGTAGACGACATGGTGTCGCAATCTTCATATTCATTGACGATCTTCTCATTTTGGAACACTCTAAGCCAGACTGTTTTAAAAAAGTTGCTTTTATCCGCTCGGTCTTTCAGCAAGCGGGCTTTGTTGAATCTTACGATACGTTTCAACCTCCTACCCAAGATGGGATGTACCGCTTTGACTCGCCCATTTCTTCGTTTCCTATCAAGGCAGAACTTTTTTATATTCGTTCTTGTCTTTTGAGTCCTCGAGGAGAATTGAAGATTTCTTTGTCAGCCATTACTATTTCCTCTGACGCTTCAAATGTTGCGAAAGCGGCAGTACTTACTTGTTCAATGTTCCCCCTTTCTCATTCATAAAGAGAATAAAGGGGCCCTGTGGAAAAGCAATTCATTTTCAGGCGTTTTATTCCGCTGAATCGCAGTGAAGTTCTAGTTGGCGCGAACTTTCCACTCTTTATGACTTATATGTAAAAAAAAGTCACCAATTTGAGGGTCGCCAGGATGGTCATTTCACAGACAATAAATCTGCTGAAACCATAATGATCAAAGGCTCCAGCAAACCTTACTTACAAAGCATGGCACTTCGAATCTTCAGGAAATGCAAGTCGTTGAGAATAAGTTTTGGTGTTCCCGAGCCGATCCTCGATTAGAAATTGCTGATGACTTCTCTCGTGCCCTGGATCTCGATGATTGGGGTGTCTATGATGATTCTTTAGCTGAGCTTTGGCTTGCATAGAGCTGGTCCTTTTTCAATCGATCTGTTTGCGTCAGATTTGAATGATCGACTACCAACCTTCATCTCAAAAAATGCGTCGGAGAAGGCTATCGGTCGAGAAGCCGTCCTCTTCGACTGGAGTGCTTTTGGCAAAGCTTTTGCTTGTCTGCCACCAAAAATCATCACAGCGGTTCTCAAGCATTTCGTAGATTGTAAAGCGTCAGGTGGTCTTATCATCCCAGGCTTGTTCTCCTTGTATGCGTGGCCGCTAATGTGCGCTGATGGGGTTCATCTCAACAAGCTTCTTCCGCCCTGGAGACTTATCTGGCCTTATTTGCATAAAGGCGAGCATGTTCATAGTCCAGTATTCTCTGGCTATACTCCTTTTCCTTTCCTGTCCTTAGAAGTCAATGGAAGGGTTGTCAGACCCTTTTCGAATCAAATTCGACCTGATTTCTGCCTTACTAAATCAACTTTTTTCATTGTATGTGCTAGCAACTAAGCATACTATAGGAACAAAAATGTACCTATTTATCCCTAGATAATTCGGTCTTGTTCTGAAAAAATCTTGAATGGTTATGCTGTCAAAAAAAGCATGATAATAAAGTCATTTAGGCGAAAAGTCATTTGCAACAAAAGCAGCACATACCATGAAGTGGTAGAAGATTGTTTGTGTATAATTTTTTCCATTTTTTCTAGGAAAAGGGGTGAAATTATTGTGAAAAACGCAAATAAAAAATTGAAAATATCCAAAATAATGCAAAACAAATGGCAAAAAATGAAAAAAAAGCTTTGCAATTTTTGGGCAGTCCTGGTAATCATTCTATAAAGAAGGTTAGAAGGAGAGGTCACAAGGACGTTGACAGGGATTGGTCAAGAATCACGACGTCACATGACTCTACGAAACCTCGGCAAAGGAACCTTCTTTATTTGTTTTTTTCACTGGCTTTTCTAAAAGCTACAGGGAATTAATTTCATGGTAGTTTAGAGTTTGTCTTTTTTCACCTTGAATCTAGAGAAATTACAACTAAAAACCCTCTGAGTTCCATTCTTTGAGAAAACATGATCATAATTTTGCCACTTGATTGAAGGTTTTACTTGTATGATGGATTTTTTTTGGTAGCTTTATAGTTAACAGATTTTCTAACCGAGATTTGAACAATTTGTCCAGTTATTTTGAGTCAGGCAGCTCTGGATGAGGTTACAGATGTGGCAAGATACATTGTCCTGCTCTTAGAGAGATCTTCCCTTGCCATGTGAAGCATCAAATACTGTGGCAGCATTTTTTAAAAAGCAATGCTTTGGTTTGTTTGGGATATGTTTTAATAACATGTTAATTTTTCTCGGTTGTTTCATTTAAATTTATATCATTTGACGGCTATCAATGAAAGCAACGCCGATGTTTTTGTGCACCCGGTATATATTGAATCGGAATGTTTCTTATATATCGTACAACAATTGCGTGACTTGAGATTTACAAACAACATTACACCGGAATAAGAGCAGTAAATCGTTTAATGGTTCAACTCCATTTGTTAAGGAACATTGCAAGGTGGATAGAAAACCAAGTATTGTGGCCAGTACGAACGTGTAACCTTCACTAGAGAAACCCAGTTCAACAGCGACGAAATATTTGATCTTAAGAGCCGTTATCCAAAGGTTTTTTAAACAAGAGAGACTACAAATTAGTTCCTATAAACTCAGTTTTACATGAAACTCTGTGCTAGGACTAATCCTGCTTATAACATCAGTGTAACTCATGAACTTTCCACCCTGTCCTCTTTTGGGCTTTGAACCTTGTCACAATTATGAAGATATGGCAGCATTTACTAATATACAACGATTCTCGATGCTTTTGAACCTCAGTAAATGCATGCTTACGATAAGTTCATAAAAAAGCAAAGAAGAAGCTTGAGCAGAAAATTTCGCGAATATTAGCAGGATTTAAAGCAATATCTAACTTAAAAAAAACTCCTGGGTGTTGAAGTAACACAGACAACAACTAACAAAAAATGTGGAGACTGCGTTTTTGTCGAATTTTGAATCGATTTTACCAATGCCCAAATTTCAACACGCTTTTTCCACAAATGATAAAAATCCCTCATACCATGCGACATAAAAATGGCGTTCTCGGGTGAATCCCCACCTGCATCAGACACGTGAGTTTCAACTTCACACAAATATTCGACTAAGGTCCGGTGCTACAGGTCGGATCGCGGTTCACTTAGCAGTACGTCGGTAAATCCATATTCCATCCACCACTCGTACACCCATTTAGATCATACCGTCCAAAAAGCGCACCATGCATATGAGGTCCTCTACTCATCGTAGGGAGAGTGTTAGCGTTTTATCGTATCTCCGCTTGGCACACTCATATACACATACACCTCTCGAAGTCCAGCACAGCACTTCACTGAGGCGGGAGTGTGTTCCTACGTACATACGTTACGTATGTAGCGCATACGCAAAGAAATCCTTGATCCCTCCTCCTTCTTTCCTTCCCCGGTTCATATGAAGCAACATTTCCTCACTCCCCCTCCCTCATTCACTCAACCGATCTACCCATCAAGAGATGGAGTTGCACAGAGAACTTGGGAGACTGCAATGCTAAACCAACTCTCAAACCCAACACAACAGAACTGACGACGATTCCCTCATTTTTTGGTCCTCAGTTCCTGTTTCAAGAGTGTTGGTTGTGGTTGAAAAAAAGCCAGATTGAGGCTAGTGATTGATTGTTCCATCCTGGGCTGAGGTAAGTTCCGTTTCTCTTTTCATATTGGAATCAGCAGGGTTGAGGGTTTGTTTTGAGTGGGAGGCCTGACGTTGCACATTTTCCACCCCCTCAAAAATGCCTCAGGTATTTGAGGGTAGGTTTTCACTTCTCGCTTTAAACCATCAGCCTGCCAACCTGTTCGTTTCATTGGTTGGGTTTAGGTCAGTAGGGTTATGTTCTGATCTATCTTTTGCCTCATGGGCGAGATCTAATTTGTCGCGTAATTTTGTCGATCTTTGGGTTGGCTTTGCCACCTGAGCTAACGAGGAAAGGGGAATGGAAAAATGTAATGCTTACTAACATAGAGATCGCCGTGTTTTCCCTATTCGCAGCATTTAAGCTGTCTGTTTTGCAACTTGCTGCGCAGAAAATACTCGATGGTGGGTAATCCCGTATCGCCTAATTGTAACAATTTAGTGTAAAATTGACACCTGGAAGTGAAATCTTATCTGCGTAATCTCCTTTTGGAAGCAGATATTCCACTTCTTCTGATCCAGTAGTACAAACTACATCGAGGAGTTCATGTTCGCAAGAGTAGATAGTGTCGGATGGCAGTCTGATAGCAACACTGGCAGGTCTCAGTACATTAGGGAAACCCTACTATGGTATGCTTGAGCGGATTGGGATCATATTGAATAGATGAAATGAGGAGAGGAACTACAGGAAGTTGAGCAAAAAAGATGGCTAGCATGACTTTTTTGAGCCGCCCTTGAAGGCACATGCGAACCAGTTGCAGTTCTGGTGAACTTATATACCGTAGATTAGGAACCTTCTGAACATTGGTTCAGAGGATACGATCATCATGCTTGTGGATTTTAATAGTTGTGCGCCATAGCATTAGAAGTAGGCCTATCAAGCTCATTTTCATGGACAAATGTGCTATCTAAGATATTTAATCCCAGCTTTTCTCAATTTTTTTCAGCCCTTCGTCGACGAGAACAAGCGACAACCATGGCCTCAAGTGTGCCTGAAGTGAAACGAGGTCATAACGGAGGAGTGACAGAGAGCAAAGCTGATCTAGTGTCCATCGAAGTCTCCGAGATGAACCAACCCACATTTTCCATGTCAGCATGGGCTCGAAGGACCAAGTTGGAGAAGGTCTTGACAGTGTTGTTGATGCTCCTGACGATTGCCCTCATTGTGGTGGCTGCTCTTGGGTTCACGAACACTTCTCAGAGCTCTATTTCGAACCGTGGGCATTCGCTTTCGTCAAAGCAATGGTCGGTTCAAGATGAGTCGGCGGGAAAAGTGTGCAACTCCAGAGGGTGTATTAGTGCTGCTCATCACATCCTGGAAAACATGGATACTGACGTGGATCCATGTGAAGATTTCTATCAATATGCGTGCGGAGGATTTGAGAAGAGGGTAAGCCTGTGCATAAACTGCCGAATTAGAGGCTTATGGAATGTATGGAGGACGTAATCATGATTGGATAAATAAAGGTAGATTATTCATCGTATGTTTCGGTAGAGGTGGAAAACTAAGCCCTTGTAAAACAGAGCAAAACCTTGGTTAACTTGGAAGTGACGTTGGTCTTGGAAACCCCATTAAAAAAATTGTATTCGCGATTAAAATGGTGACGGTTGAGTATATCAACATTTCACATCACATTTTTATTATTTGATTACGTAATATTTTCTCATCTATTCTCAGCAATCTAACGTCTCAACAATGATTCGAGTACCAAGGGGGGCTTTCCATGTGTTGAGGTTCCCCCGTCAAGGAATAATACTTGAAATTTGATGTACATACGAGAACAAACAAGAAAAGACAAAGTCATCGTGTCCGTACATACGTTCAGCAGAGTCAATAGGTTTGAAAATATCTTTCTCTTGAAGCTCGCATTCCCACGTTTCACAATCTGTAACTTGATCCCAGCTCATCTGGAGTTTCTCAACACTGTTTTTGAGCAATTGGATATTGGCACTGACAAGTACACGACAACAACATGACTCAGATCTGTTCCAATTTGACATCAGTTGAATTGGAACCTAAACAGCAACCTTACCGGTAATCATTGAGGGAGAAAAATCAAGCTATGAAACGAGCCTTTCTTTACCGCAGACAACCTAGAATAAATTGTACTCTATAATTTAAATGGAGCACGGGAAGCTTGCCTGTGTCCTCAACAATCCTGGATGGGAACTAGGAATGTTTGATGATGTGACAAAGTGAAAAAAGATTGTCTTTGAAATTGGGAAAAAATCCAGTCATTTTAATGGCTTTGCTCCAAAGCTATCATTACTTTAAACTTTTTTTCAAGCGAATAATTTTACCGGAGAAAACCCACATTTGAGGGAATTTTTTATTTTAAAAACTTTAAAGCAGTGGTAACTCAACTGTCTTGCATATGTTAGTTTTTGTCTTGAAATTTGTGCAAATTACATCCTCTTAAAAAAGGAAGAACAAAAACAAACATGATGCGTAGCATTGAGGATTGCTAAAAGAAATACTGCATAACAACAGGGACATTATGTACGTAGAATGATCCAAATGAGAGTGCCTCCCTTCTGATTGCTATCTTGTCAATATTGTCAATAATACCTTACTTCAATTCGAACAGATTTATCAACTAGAACCGGAAAAAGGCATCTTTCGCTGATCACTGTCCATGATGCAAGACGTCGGCAGGTTCTGGTTTTCCAGCCAACTGTTTCTGGTTGAGGTAAAAAACCAGAAATCCTTGACAACAGCAACATACTCACGTTTTAGGCGCTTATAACAGGTTCTTGTCGGAAGCGGTATTTTCAGCCGTCATGTTCATTGTCGGTTCAAATTAACATTCTTAAAGCACACCCAGGAACAATTCGCAGGATGAGATGTGGGATCGTGGAGATCGTAAAACTTGTGATTTCAAATAATTAATTTTTCATTCATGTTATTTTTATACTTTCAATGAATCCCTTTTTTGGTGTTCATAACTAGGAAACGGTTATTGCTTCTAAATCAATTTGTCCTACTAATGCATGGTTGGGGAAATCGCACATCATAAAAGGGATCCAACTTGAACTATACACAAACCACATCAAAAATTCAAAATTATTGAGCGTACTAACCAATCATTAAACAACAATACAAAATGAAGAAGTGGACTTGAAGTTTCAACTATTATCATTTGTTCATGTGTACGTATGACAAAAAATGGAAAAAGTGTGCTTTTGATTCATGGCCTTTTTTTTTTATTTTAATGCGCATCACGAATCAAACCAAATAATGTAGTGTAGCCAATTGCAATTTATACCATCGTAAGCGATGCACGTTACACTTCGATAGCCAATTTATTATGGATCATTCGTTTCTCCTTACCAGTGTAAACTTGGCGTATTTTCTCTCTTTGCGATTGACATACCTGGCAAATTTTGCAGAGTTCATCCCAAGCATACTTACAATCGATATAATGGGCGTTTTCACAAATGTCTGTCTCAGAATGACGACAAATTGATGACAAGGTGTGAGTGAATACAACCGTGATAACATCTCTTCAACACGGTATTCGAATCATTTCCTGAGGAATTACGTTGCTGTTTTAGCGAACGGTTCCAATAAGCTTGTCGTTTGATCTTCTATCGGCAACACCATTAAACCCTTAATGTGAGCTTCTCATCTTGCATCTATTGCAATTCAACCCCGTTATCATCGTGGTTTTTATGCTCTATGATGGCCGGATTAGTAACTCCATTGACTGTAACTAACGCCAAACTCGAGCCGTTTGTTTTAGAAATGTCATTCCATTGGACTCAGTCAATCCTTGAGCCTAAAAACTAGCAATTTTCGAGCCTGACTCCATGAGGAAGTCCTGCCCGGCTTTAAGCGATCGTACTTACGTACGTAGGTACGTACACCCAAAATACCAGGAGTCACTTCCGCGATATGCGATACCAATCCGACAAACAGGCATTATTTTGTTTGCCTTACACTTTAGAGTTTAGACAGTTTCATGCAATGCATAACCGGGATGCATTCAAGCCTGGAACACATGTTCATTTGAGCAATCTCGGCCTCCGTTTCAGGTACGAATTCCTGACGACCGCACATCCCGATCGCAATTCTCGGTCATTGACGATGAACTGGATGTCCAACTTCGAGACATTCTCGAGGGAAATGCCACCGAGGACGAATCCTCGGTGTTCAGGATGTCTCGTGACACCTATCAGGCATGCATGGATGAGGATAGATTGGAAGAGATCGGCTTGAAACCTATTCTAGATGTCTTGAAGACTTTCGGAGGTTGGCCCGCGGTCCTGGGCGACGCTTGGGACGAATCCAAGTTCAATTGGTAAACACACACGCAGGCTGTTTTCTATCTAAGCGAACAAAGTTCGACAATAGAAAACAACGCGGGCCTTGACTCTCGTGGAGTCAAACAAGAGTCAAGGTCGAGCCTCAATTTGGCTGGGACTGGTTCTTGCACGTTTTTTCCCTTCTCTTTTCATGTCGCCTTAGGCAAGAAATGTTGGTTACCTTCCGCAAGCATGGCTACAGCACGGATTACCTGTTCGATTTTTCGATTGCCACGGACATTAAGAATTCGACCTGGCGGACCATTTACTTTGATCAAGGCCTCTTGGGAATGAGTCGAGAATATCTGATCAAGGGCTTGGCGGATGAGGATGTCCGTCATTACTATAATTACATGCAGAAGGTATGAAGACGTTGTTATTGCTGCTCATATGCCACGGCATTCTATCTCCACAGAAGGAAATGTCTTGAAAGATGCGAGAAGATACCACAAAAGGCTTTTAAAAAGAAATATCACGAATGGGTGTGGCCTGTTACTGAATGAAGATTGTCAAGAAATCAAGCCAATCCAGATAATTCATCTCAATTGATATCTTATTACGTCATGAAAAGCGATAATTAGACATCACTCTGAAACCCTGGTACTAAATACTAATCGCATTCTCAAAAATTTCAGGTCGCCGTGCTCTTGGGCGCGGATCCCGTGCGTGCCGCCTCGGATTTGAAGGACTCGCTGACTTTCGAGATCAAGTTGGCCAATGCATCTTTGCCTCGCGAATTGAGACGCGATGCAAACAAACTGTATCATGCCATGCAATTGAAGGACGTCAATGAGATTGGCCCATTCATCTCGAATTGGACGGACCTGGTCAACAGCATCCTCACAGAAGATGTCATTCAGGTAACCTATCCATCGAGCCACATGGCATCAGTAAAGAGCGGGTGTCTTCGGTCTTGAACTCTATGTAATCTGTGTTGGTCTTCGTCTCGTTTGGTTGGGGTGCAATAATGCATCAAAGTGATCGTCTGAAAGGACTCAAGGGTGGTAAATCAATCGGGCCAGGGCCAGGTCGGTTTTTCCTTCCAAATAGTAGATTACAGGTGAATTAGTTGCACGTTTCCCACAAAAAGGACAAGTTGTACGCTAAAGATAAAGAGCTTCGTCGTCTTCAATGACATGAAAGTGCGCTCAGATTTCAACGCCATTTTCAGGGTCGGTGACGCAATTCTCTCGTCTTGACCCATCTGGCTTCAAAACGAGACTGAAAAGAGAAGTAAAAATGGAAGCACAAGTTGTAATGTTATGACGATTAGACAAGCTGTTGTTTCTTGCCCTAATTAAGATGCGAGGGCAAATGCGTAACTCTGAACCATGTTTTCTTTGTTCTGAACCTAGAATTCTGGATCAGCGTTTAAACTTGGCAGTGCCATTAAAATGCAGTAAATCTTGAACGAAATTGACTGGTTTGAAGAGTTTTGCCCTATGCTTTCGAGCAAGAGCGATGTACTTTAGGACCCAGAATGCGTGTCAAATTTTGCCTTGATTGTTCACAGAGGGCACAAAGGTTGAAGGGAGCATTTCGATATTTTCCCACAGGTTCCAAAATGCAAATCATCCTTGATTTTGTTCATGAATTGAGCACGGAATAATTCTAAGCATTTCATGACAAGTGCATTCAATGAAGCGATAAATTGGTCGAACAAGTTAACAACCTCATATTTTTCTATATTTCATAGGTGACTGATGAAGAGCGTGTTGTGGTGAGTACGCCGGGATACTTCAAGAACTTGACCGAGATCCTGAAGACCGAGCCCAAACGGAACATCGCCAATTACATGCTTTGGCGAGTCGCCCGAGCCTCCATCGGCTACTTGAATAAGGATGCTCGAGCTGTCTCCCATGAGTTTGCTAAGAACATCACGGGCAAAACCGCTACCACGCCCCGCTGGAAGTTGTGTGTGGGCGCGGCAGCGGGCAGTTTCTCGGCCGCCATTGGCAAAATGTATGTACTGAAGCACTTCAATCACGATGCCAAGGATATCATGCTGGAAATGGTCACCGACATTCGCCAGGAATTCAAGACAATTCTCGACGAGGTAATGATGATGAATGAACGTTATCCATGCAAACCTTTCAATATTTCCGAGTCCGTCATTTGGGTTCGAGTACTGTGTACTGCTCTATTGCTCCATTTCTACCGCAGATTACATGGATGGATTCCAAAACCAAGGACAGAGCTCACAGCAAGCTTAATAGCATTAAAGAATACATTGCATATCCCGAGGAGATCCTGGACAACAAGAATCTAGAAGAAATCTACAAGGGACTTGAGATCGTCGAGGGAGAATACTTTCAGAATGGCATCAGAATGAGTATTTGGAGAACCAACTATCATTGGAAGAAGCTACGCGAAGAGGTGAGTTTTGGATATCATATCTACCATACACTTGGTCTTCATTTACATTCAATTGACCACGTCAATGTCATCGATTTCTAGGTGGACAAAACTGATTGGAAGCGACATGCAAATCCGGCTGTGGTCAATGCCTTTTACAGTGCCATCGAGAACTCGATTCAATTTCCCGCGGGGATTTTGCAGGTAAACCTAATTCATGAAACGGAAAAAAAGAGGTTCCATTTGGATTACAGAATTCTTGAACTTGTAGGGTGCCTTCTTCAGTAACGACAGACCGAACTACATGAACTACGGAGGAATTGGTTGGGTCATTGGACATGAAATCACACATGGATTCGATGATCAAGGCAAACAATATGACGACAACGGTGAGAACGAGGGGGGTATCATTTGCCAATAAAGCTGACACGCTTTTCAAATTGGCTTTCCGAACCGCTTTTAAAACGAGATGCAGCGAAATGTCTTCAATCTAGGGAAACATTAATTGCAAGATATTTCAAGTGAAAAAAAATATCGGTGAATTCGGTTGTTGAGATTGAAAACTTGAGATTTTCGGCAAGCATTTTGTCGCTTTTTCGTTTAATATAAAAACACAAATTGTTCTCTTGTCTCGTATTTAATGGATGCATTTCTCTCCTTTTTCAGGGAATCTCCGCAATTGGTGGGAGCCTCCAACTGAAAAGGAGTTTTCTGACAAAACACAGTGCATCATTTGGCAATATGGCAATTACTCAGCCGAAGAGATTGATATGAATCTGAATGGTGTCAACACTCAGGGTGAAAATATCGCCGACAACGGTGGCATTAAAGAGGCTTATCGGGCCTACAGTAAGTTTTGGGTTACCAAATCACTCTGACGTATCACATTATCGTTTTGAATTTAATTTCGAAAGCTTTATCTACTTGCTACACGGTAGCAACGAAATTCATTTCGGTTGGTAATTAAATCATATTTCTAAGCGAAAACTTGCTTAGATTAGATAACCAGATGAAGACATCTGTCTTCTCAATGAACCTCTGAGAAGTTTTAAACGGGATCTAATGTAAGCAGTTTTTTTTTGCAAACGATACCTGACCAACCTCACGTTCAGGGATGCTTTAAAGCGGCCAAAAATCCTCAATTGACCAAATATTTCATCAAATAGGAGAATTGGACGGGGATGCTTGGGTCGAGAATTAGCATTTCGAGATCCAGGAAACTACCTACCTGGGGTCGTTATATTTTGAAGAAGAACAAAACTAGTCATTTGTGAACGTTTAACGGACCCCGTTTTACCCTTTTCTTGCTACTTGTGCTTGCAATTCACCCAATGAAATCGTCGTGTAATTTTAAGATGATTTACTTTATTGCCTGAATGGCCTTTACCCGGTATTAATTAGAAATGCAAAGAAAATTGTCGACATTCAACATTTTTTGAAAATACCTTGCTGAACATCTGTCAATTTAGCATCAGGGGTTCGCTAAAGACGCTCGAATTTGATAGCATACAGGCAATCAATATACAGGCAATGTATATAAATTGGTAGTTATGCACAAAGAACACTACATTAATTAATTCAAGTCTGGAATAAGTTGACATCATCGCCTGAATAGGATTGTACCGAACTGAGAGCCATTCATTTGATAATTTTTCTAATGCAAGGTATATTTGGTGGCCTAAAAACTTCTTTAAAACATGTTCAATGAAATGTCTAAGATAATAAAGAGAATTCTTTCCAGATCGATGGGTCAGCCGCCATGGCGAAGAGCCCATGCTTCCCGGCATTAGTCACTCTCCCAGGCAGCTATTTTGGGTCAGTGCTGCCAATATCTGGTGTTCAAAGTACAGGCCCAAGGCCTTGGAACAACGCATTAAGACTGGAGCTCATTCTCCGGGCCGATTCCGGATCAAGGGGCCATTCTCCAATTCTCGAGAATTCGCCAAAGACTTTGAGTGCAAGCTGGGCTCAGGCATGAACCCCGTGGATAAATGCGAAGTTTGGTAAAGAAGTACCTCCTAAATTCCCGTCCATCTCGTCTCTGGTAACAAAGAAAATCAATCCAACGGTACACGATCACATTTGGATAATTTATATTATTACTATTATCTTAAAGATGTTGATGCAGTTTTAAATATGTATCTTATCTACCACATTTTGCTACATAAATACAATGTATCAAAACAGATTTGGAATGTACGGTGTTTTCTTTTAGTTGAGGGTGTTTTGTTATTGGGGAGAGTGGTTGGAAATTGAGACGTGAAAATGCTGTTTGCACATTATTGAGTTACACCACACTGCTGAAGCTGTGGAATGACTTGTCAGGGACAGTTTTCCTCGATTGAGGAAGCAAACATTACATCGAGTGATTTATAAAAATACGGGTAACGTGTTATTGACTTATTGTTTTCGTGGGTTTTGGCTGGCTAAAAGTGCTCGTTTTGTACACGAGTCAGGAAATGGTTCAAGTTTCCTGAAAAAGTGTGATGATTGGCCGATCTGAGCTGCTATTAAAAAGTTGGAAGCGCTTTATCACAAGTTGAATCGGGGAGGGGAGGGGGAGGGGAAATAGAATGGCTGGATGCTTGGATGATTGGTTGCTTCAGAGAAAGGAGTCGATTTAAGTCGTGTTTAGAAGTTACCCAATCGAGTAATACTACCAGTCATTGAGCGGGAAAGGCTCGAGCTGCTACCAAAGGTGGAATGACCTCCCCTATTTGGTGACGAGAGGAAACGCCGTCTTGAGCCCGGCGAGTATAGGTTTTGTCTATGAAGTGATCCACCCGATCCCGCTAGACGGGAAGGGCTGGACGGAAACCGCGGTCAAGACGTATCGGAGTCTGGACTCTTGTCAAAGTTATTACGAGGGCGCCACATTCCCACACTTCCATCATTCGAACCAGTAAAGATAAGGCCGTCATTGGTGTAAATGGTGTTAATGGTTGAGTTATGGGCTTTGGTCTCGCCGATGAGTGCGCACGAGTCCACGGACCAGAGCTTTAAATAGCCGGCCCGACATCCAGACACGATGACTTGAGCCCCGGGTAAGAAACTCAAGCCGCAGATCCAATCCTTATGAGCATTGTTAATAGAGCGGACCAAATCTCGACTTTGGAGATTCCACTTCTTGATGCAAGTGTCTCGAGAGGCGGAGAACAAGGTGTCCTCATATAAGGCAAGACATTCGATTCCATCGTAGTGAGGCGGGTCTAAGTTATGAGTGGGAGTGATCACTCCGCCTTTCCCTTCGGGAACGTTGAACACTTTAATGTAGTGGTCTTTCGAGCCCGTGATAACATAATCACCGTCCTCGGTGTCTGGACTGAGTGAGATCCCAGCAGTGAGGCACATGATGGCTGCTTGATGACCGCCAGCCAATTTCCCGATTGAGTGGAATTTCCGCAAATCCCAAATTCGCACTTTATCCCCAGCAGCCGAAAAGAGGCCATAACCCGAAGGAGCAATCGCAATATCATTGATTAGGGTCTCTCCAGGAGGCATGTGGAGGGTTCTATTGGAGGAGTTCATTTGAATCGATCCATTCGTGGTGAGACCTGAGGAACTTAAGGTCTTAATACACGTGTTGGAGTTCATGCGAAGGTCCCAAATCTTGATGAAGGCTGACGACGCCGAGAAGGCCAGTCGAGTCACTTCTGAGTATTTGACCACGTTGACGTTGTTTGGATGTCCGGCAAGACTTTGGATTTCAGCCTTCTTGCAGAGATCCCACACCTTCACAGTTCGATCCTTGGATGCACTGAACAGTCGCTCGTTGGTAGCGAAAACTGACAACACGGCTTTGGTATGGCCTTCAGCCACATTCGAGCAAATGAGTGGACTTTTTGGTGTCATTTTGCCCTGATAGGGATTGATCACACCTTTGCTATGTGCAGATGCTTCGCCCAGCTTTGTTCCCGCAACGAGACGATGGAAAACATTCTTGCCCGTTTCATCCCGACTCCCCTGTCGACGAAATGAGGGCGGGGAATTGGGCGGAGACTCTTCGTTCAAGCGAGCAGCAGAGTTGAATTTCCGCAAGTTCATCATTGAACTTCTCGGCGAAGTCGATCTTTGGAACGAGTCTGGATACGGATTGTTCAAGTTGTTTCTTCTTCCGATCACGGGCGAAGGTTGGTACACTGACGAGAGGCGTGACATGCTGGTGGGATCCATCGATTGAGTCATCACATCCGGAAGAGGTTGATAACGGCCGTTATTAATGTAAGCACCATATCCAAGAGGAGCCCCGCCAGGATTTGGCTTAACGAAGCTACGACTTCGAAAAAGCAAATCTGAACTCGGCTTGGTGAAGCTCAAACTTCGAACGAAAGCCGCCCGATTAGTACTAGATGGAGGAGGAGGAGGTCCAATGAGTTTCCCATTGTCACCCCCTAAAAGGGCCATGGGTGGCATATCCGTGTCATTGAAGAGAAGGTCTTCTTTGGTAGTCATTTTGCGTCGTGCTTTTTCCCGACGTCCCATGGAAGAATCAGATCCAACGCTGTCTTCCGTACCCGGCTGAAGGTCAAGGTTAAGATTGGTTATGGACCGAGCCACGCTCACTTCATCTGAATCTGTTCCGCTCTCATCTTCCGCCTGATCAGCCAGCATGAGGTCGTAGATATCGAGATCCTGTTGCTCGATCATGTGTTGAAGCAGTTGTTGATGTAAGGTGCTTTGATGTGTGATTTGAGATATCTTATTCTCTAGCTCTTTGACTTGGCCGTCGCGTTGGGTGGATTGACAACATTGGTTGACGGTCATACTTAAGAGCTTGCTCAAGAGGTATCGAGATTCGTCCAATCCGATTTCGTCGAGATTGATTAGCTTGGCCACGCTCTCCTCATCGTTTTCATCCGTGTTTCCAGCTTGTTCCATTTCCACAATCTGTTGCTGACATTCCACGATGTTCTCATGCAGATAGTTGACGTTGGCCTTAAGGTTTTCGATCTGATCTTCAAGATCTTCTACCAACGAACTGTCGCCTTTCTCGGCAATGAGGCGTTTTCGTTTGACTGCCATACGTTCCAATTTCTTCGACAGCTTTTCTCGCTCCTTGAGCCATCGATCCATATCATTTTCCATTTGGGAGATGGCCTGCTTATTCAGCGCAATCTTATTGATCTTCTTTTCGACGGTTTGCCATTTGGACTTCACGCTCTTTTCATTCAGTTTATCGCGCCGTTTGCCACCCATACTGATCCTTCTCTGACTTCTCCTCAAGGCAGAGACCTCTTCAGTTTTCCGCTTCAAAACGGAATCCTTCATCCTCCTCTCGGCCTCCAAGTTCTTGATTCGAGACTCATTCTTACGCGTCACTTTCTTCATTTGTGCAAGCTCTCGGGTCCTTCTCAGTTCTTGTTCGCGATGTCTAGAGGACTCCTCTTTCATCTTTTGAACGAGTCGAACTTTGTTTCGTTTCATTTCCATAACGTCGCTCTTCAGTTTCTCGACCTGCCGCTCATATTGAGATTGATTCCGCAGCAACTTGGCATGCTCTTTCTTAGCCGTTTGCAACTTCTTCACTTCAGATTGCAACTTTTCCAACTTTTCTTGATAATCCTGCTTGATCTTGGTCAACTTTTCCGGAGCGACGGTACTCTTGGCGCCTCCCATGTTCTTGAGAACCTTGTCTCGCTCTTCTTCAGTGGTAGTGATCTTGTTTTGCAGTGATAAAAGTTTGCTTTCGTATTGGAACTTCATAGCTTGAAGACGTTTCTGGGATGTTTCCAATTCTTCGATGAGCTTTTGTTTCAAAGAAATTTCTGAGGTGAGCTCGACCAGCTCCTCGCTAATCTCTTCATTCTTCATCTTAATGTTATCCGATTCGGTATCAGAGCCATCCGAATCTTCGTCCACGTCAGAGGTTTCTTCATCCTCATCGTCATCTTCTTCATCGTCCGCACTGTTGGCATCTTTGTCTTCATCGCTTAGGAGAGTTTTAGAGGTCTTGCGTTTGATTTCATTCTGTTTGGAGACGATTTCTTTTTTGGCTTGCTCAATCAAATCTTGCACGGAAAACGAACTCTCGCCTTCAGGGATGAATTGACCAAAGGATGAATCCATCCCACCTTTCATGGGCGAATATCCGGTCATGGAAAGTCGCTTATTTCGAGCCGTTTCTTTGCGCAGCACCTCGCATAATTTCTCTGACTCGCAGAGCTTACTTCGAAGTTCCTCGATTTCTTGAATGTAATTTTGAACCACAACTGCCATATCTGAATTTTCGCCGTCTTGAATCCAATTTCCGAGCTCCTTTTCGGCCAAAAGTTGACTATTCTTGGATGTGAGGACATCAATGGTCTCTTGCATCGCTTTGATCCTTGTCCTGAGGTTATGAGCCTCCTTACTAAGCATGGTGTTCTCGTGATACATGTCATTGGTAGTCTCCAACCCATCTTCCCCCATGACACGTTTTCCCTGTCGGTATTCCATCAACTCCAACTGCAGGTTCTGAATCTCTTGCCGCAACATCATGATGGTCCGAGAAGTCTTGTCTTGATTGGCAGTGACCTTGTTCTTGATGTTTCTGGCTCGGTTGGCATATTTCAAAGTATTCAAAGTCTCCATAAAATCACTATCACTCGGAGAGACACAAGCTATCATCAAGGTTCTGCTATTTCCCCCAAGGGAATCTTGTAAGAGACGTGTTAGCTTTGAATCTCGATATGGTACATGAAGGGCTCGTTTGGTTGTGTCTCCAAGAGCACTGATCACATTTCCGAGGGCTAAGAGACCACAATTGATGGAGATCCCTTCCTTGGCCCGATCTCCTGTGGCGCCAGTGCGTTTAAGTCTCTCAGATCCGGCCAAATCCACAAAATGGAACTTGGCTGTCAGGGTCTCCAGATCCCCTGGCGTGCCAGTGGAGGGGATGACTCCATTCTCATCTCCCTCGGGAATTGGAAATGATCCATCGCCTCTGGCTTGACGCTGCTGTTGGATGTAGATCGTGAAAATGGCATGACTTCTTGAGGATTGATCATTCATGTTGGTGCTGGCCGTGGTACGATTGAAAGCTCCAGCTTTAAGGCCCAAAACCGTCTCCTCCTCGGTGTGAACCGGCCTGGACGTAATTCCAGCCTTAAAATGGAATTGAAAGAGCCCAATCAGGATTACGGCAATCAATTTGTAGAACACACTGTACCATTAGTAGGCATCATAATGCAATTACATCTCATCATTACCAACACGAAGACGACCTTTTTCAGTGGAAGCAACGCCTCCGCAAATGTGAGCAAAAAAGGTTCAAAATACTTTTCAGATTGGTGTAAGGTAAAAAAAGATAAAGGGCCAAAAAATGTACTCATAGCTTCTCAAGGGTTGTGGGTTTCATTACTTTTGTTCGCTGTGAAGACAGATTCTGTTTTGCCGTCTACTCGCACTTCATGAACGAAAGAGGAGATGCTAATCATAAACCCTACTCCAAACAGCTGTCAACCTCTTAACAAGTGGAGGCGTCTCCTTTCGAAGTTGTTTCTTACCACCCTTTCTCTGAATGATGAGCCATTTATATCGAATGCTTAAAAAAGAGGAATAAGAAATTTGATAGGTAAGGATGGATTGAATTCAAACTTGTGGATGGGGCAGGTTTTTTTTGGCCCTAAAACATGTAATGTCGATTGTCTCTATGACAATTCTAGAACTGGAGTCAACTGACCAGCCATAAATTGAGGCCAAAGAGGAATTCATTCAACCAAAAGAAGTGGGGTTTCGCCCACTCTGTCCCCACCATATAGGTCGCAATTCGGCATCATCTTACCATGTAAATATTGCCATTGGCGTCCTCATGAATACGGATACCCGATTTTTTGTTCTTTCCACAACCATTATTGTCGAAGAGGTCCAAGACCTCCTCGTTGTAGAGCTCCATGAACTGGGTGGATACTTTGAATTCGGGAACAGTGGTCCCTTCATCTCGAGCTTCCTCTCGACGTCGATCGATTTCGGAAAAGAGGTGTTTCACAGCCCTCGGGATAATCCCAACTTGAGGACCAGACTGAGCGGTAAGATCGAAGCCCGTTCCCATGGTGTAGGTCTTGCCGCTCCCAGTTTGGCCGTAAGCCAATACCGTGGCATTGTAGCTGCAAGATAAAGTCAATTAGTGATAACCCTGAGGTTTAATTATGTGCTATCTTTTATTGCTTGAAGGATTTCTATTCATGAGATGCAGCTTGTTAGTTGTTGGTTGATGGTTAGTTTGGGTGCCATTCATTGGTTCGCTTCCAAGGTCTTGAATAAAGACTACCCGGGCTCAACATGGATGAATGCATCTGTGGAGTGCGCATGTGGTCAGTGAATGCGAGAGTGAGGGCGATTTTTAAGTTGATTTTGCGTGGTCTCCCTTATCATCCTCAATGGGAGTTCTCTTAGTCAGTTGACATTTCCTTCTTCAGGTGATGAAGTTCACTTGAAACGAGGAGGGAGTTAGTCAATGAAGTTAAAGCTGTTGCTCTTGAGACCCGCTGTACGTACTTTATCTACGCACAGGTGGATGATCGCACAAGTCACCCAGTCGATAGTCGTCGTTGATAGATTTTAAGTGGGTGAGAAGGATAGAAGGGAGGATAGAATCCACAGAAGGTACGAATGCGGAGGAGGGAGCAACACCACCACCACCATCACTACTACTACTACAACAACAACTACATGCTGATTAAGAGTCCAAAGGTCTATCTGCAAGAAGTAGCTGTTCAAGCGATGCGTGGGTGGATCGAAGGATAATTCCTCGATCCCCTCTGATCATGACCAACTTGTCCAAGTAACCAGTAATTGCGGTTTTCGAGAATAAGAGGGTTGTTCGGAATAAGGCTCTAGTTCGGAAACGTTTTTCAACATCGATGTCATTGCTAGTAATTCGAAGGAAATGCCAGGAGAGCTCAACATAATTACGAGAAGTCCTTGGGCTAAACGAGACTCTTCAAGTATCAAGAGTTCTTCAAAACTTGGGTACACGAGGGCGTCAAATTGGCAAGATTAGGTTCTGAATATGGCGACATTATAATAAATCAAGGACCTTATCTCAGTCAACTCATCTGGGCAGATTAGAGGGGCTCATGATTGCAATTGTAGCAAACTATTTAATTAATCACTGTCAGGTCCAAGCGTAATCTCAATGCCAAGAAAAGGGCTTCAAAGCTCTTGTTCTAGTTTTTCCTCATTCCCGTTTAGGTGTTACTTGCTTCCTTGGCCCTTTTGGATTATAATTATGCACCATGACGGGCAACAAGCAAGAAGAATACGAAATCTGAGCTCTTTCCGTTCCTTTGGAGGTCATATGCCTTGCCCGACGATGATTCAAAATGCGCTTCAGTTTTCTCCAGCCTGGCGCATAACAATTTTTCTTTACTTTTGATTGTTCTTGTTTAGTGAAAGTGTCCAGTGGCCTCACGACGATCGTTCGTTTCTTAGTTCGGGCCCGGCAGTATGCACCTTAGTAGCACTTGCGTAATGGGCAATTCAAATAAAAGTGGTTCTTTCTTTCATTCCTTTATCCTGGCCAAAAAAATGCCCTGCATAACTGACTGGATCTTGGGAAGGCTCCCCCCTTCTCTCTCTCTCTCTCTCTTTCCCCTCACTCTTGTTCATGGAGGCGAAACGCCCTTTGTCAGATCAGTCGAAAATACTTTCAAAAAGGCACTCGTCTCTTTCTTTCCGCCGACTCCTATGCACATATATACCGTACAAATGCTTGGAGGGTAAAAACATTCGAATATTGCAATTTTAACGTATGCCTACGGATTACTTCACACAAGAAGACAGTCCAAAACAAGTCAAATGCAAAAAATGGCTTGGACAGCTAATTCGCTATTTATGGATTCAATCTGAAAGGGGAGGGAGGGAAGGACTTAATTTTCTTCGTCATGTGGCATTGGCTCGTTGCACTAGGGCCCTATTTCTCTCTATTTGGCTCACACGATTCCTTGGAGTTTATCGAACATGTTTCTGAGTACACGCTTGTTTTGCCCAGACTCAAGATAAAAGGAGTTTAATCAGTAAAGGCACTGGGTTTCACACCACGTTGTCATTGACGCATAGCAAAATCACATTCGGGCAGGCAAAATCAACCGTAAATGCTAGGCACGTCTTTCAAAGATAGCGGCTTACCCTTCAAAGCAACCATCGATAAGCTCTTTGACGGTGTCCTCATACACCTCTTCCTGTTGACTCTCTGAATCATACACATGGTCATAGGTGAAGGCCTTATTGGAACCCAACCAAGCTTGCGGTTCACCCGGAGTTTTGGTGATACACACTTTACAAGCCTCGATAATCTCTCGAGGCAATTGCGGGCGAATGCGGACAGCCACCCGCACACTACTGCCTTCGTCCATATTTGAGACAGGATTGAGCAGTCTTTGGAATAATAGACCACTACACTTAAGATTTGGCCTTGGATTAATCCGGACTGGATTGGAATGTGGACATTATTTTGTCAAACATTTGAGCAAAGTCTTTTTTAATGGGTGGAATGTGAAAGGTCTTTGTTTGTTGGTCTTGACACCTCAATGTCTATCATTCAAAGGCCACCTAAAGCATGCGTTTTAACATGGGTGGCTTCGAGTCCACAAATGCGGGCACGAGAACAATAAGACACCTTTTGATCACTTCCGACAACACTCTTGAACACCCCAACACAATCACAATTTAGGCCCTCGCCACCTCAATGATCAACCCCATCCCCATGGGTAAGCAGCTCGAGACAGTTGTGTTTTCGTGTTTTCAGAGCCTTTCTAGTTGCTTTACCACAGCCATTCTGCGGCCTAAATCGCTTTTTGGGGGGGATTCGTTGGGTTGATGATGATCCTCAAGCGTCTCTGACTCACTCATCCCTTAGCTCGACTACACTACAACAGAGCTACTAGTCCCTTCGTACATGCACGAATGCACGAAACTTTGTCGTCGAGTCCGCCGTCTCGCGGCTTCATCCTCCATCCTTCTCACCCGTGGTGGATGGAGGTACAGCTGGCCTTCCTACCGCCATAGCCTGGTCCTCCGTGGTGTCGTCCGTCTGAACCGTCTCGTCCTCGTAGGTCTGGCTGAGATGGATTTCCTGGAGCGCGACTAGGGAATGGAGACAGGCTTGCCCGTATTTGACTTAACTCGCTTGCCTGACCTCGTTCGGTGTAGCAACCCTGCGCAGCTCCCAAAATCTTCAGCACTGCTTGTCAGCCAGCCAGTTCAGGGATGCTAACAGCTGCTCACACAAATAACTGATGGAAAGGCAGGTGCTTCAAGAGGGCCAAGTGCGCACTGTCGACCGTACAGTAAGGCAAAGCCACTGAGAATCAGAGACAGAGAGAGAGAGAGAGAGAGAGAGGAAGCAATTCGGAAATGAAACGTGAGCGGGAGAACGCATTTGTTGGCAATGACTAAATTTTATCTGCTCTTGACATAATTGTCAACAGCTGGCGGGTTGACTGGCATACATTATCCTCTTTGAAGGTGACCCTGACAATGAATGAGAGCTCAACCGGTAAAATTCAGATGAATTGGCGGTTCTACCGAGCGGGGCAGTTGACAATATGCCGCGTGCTGGTTAAGAGATCAAGGCAGATTTGTATAGGTAAGTATCAAAGAAATGGAGGTGTTAGTTGCTCATGTAGATCTGCTTTTGAAGGCCCTATACTTGATATTGAGTTGGGAAAGGGAAGTTATCAAGGATGAATACGGAAATGACCAATTGGCTCTTGAGATTCGTGTGTTACGTGGAAGATTCGCTCGCGCTCCCTATTTTTTTCTTAGTGGTCTATCATCTTCATTCTCGATCGGCTAAGCCGAAAATGACAGGCCGTTAAGAAGCATTCCGCCCTGGAGTCCAGGCCCCCATTCGATTTGAACCAAGGCGATGGGAGAAATGCATTCGTGAAGAGATTGCACAACCTCGATGGTCAGGCATTTCCAGCAATTGTTTCTAAAGTCGTCCTGGAAAGAAACTCTAAATGATCATGCAGAAAGCCTCCCCCTACATCACAAATGGTTTGTAGCAACGTTATGTGATCCAATCAAGAGCCAGTTCTACCACACGTAGGGCTAGAAAAAAAATCATCACAGAAATTGTGGGCTTGATGTACAAGCCACCATCAATCAGTCAGAAGTGATCGACATGAATTGGGTTAGAGATCAGATACACACCATCGCTCGAACCCCCACACTTGGGTAGATCAAGAACTGCAAGAAGCATGACTTGATACCCATACATATTCGAGTTGAGTTCCTCATGCTCGGGAGCCTGACTTGGCATGTTTTTCGAAGTGGTTCTTTTCAAACTGTGTTTGAAATGGTACTGGTAGACACGTACACATTCTGGTTGTGTTTGGTCGTAAGTTTGTTCGCGTTCTGACGAACGAACCGACCCTGTTTAGCGATTGACAAATCGATTGGGTGTACGCCCACCCATGTTTCTGATGCTCCTTTCATCAACTTGACACAAACAACGTGCAAATGACGTACACACATGTTTATTCGTAAGATGTACCGCAAGTATGGAATAGGAATTAAATGACATACTTATCATTCTCCATTGTGGGTTACTGATATTTCACAAGAGCTTTGGTACTCGGCTGTGGTTCATTCGGGGACCAAATACATCGTCAACAAAAATTAGGGTTTCATTAGGTCAATTCTTACAATGTAATACCTTATTTGTGCACAGGTTAAGATCATAGTAGTAATGAGCAATGAGTTATCCACTACAAGTGGCAATAATGTATTCATCTTAATTTGGTTGATATTTAATTATGACAATCAGTTTGACTTTCGGTTTTGTTCAAGAATGGAACGTCGGACTGATTTCGTGAAATGTCGTTCTCCTGTCTCTTCCTTTCAGCTAAAATTGTTAAAGCGTCACTTCGCATCTCGATATTGGCAGTTGTTCCTTTGATCCAATTCTGAAATGAAGTGCAAGTAAGATTTAACAGTCCCCCAAGGCCCGTGGCATGGTCTATTTAAACTAAGATCATGTTGTCATCTATTACCCTTGGCATGCCCTCATCCACACTTTTGACCAAGAGTCAAGTCGTAGAAGCGAACAAAGAAACAAAATTTCAAATGTGCGACAAGTATGGCGTATCTTGCTGATTTCAATTTTCAAAGTAATTTATTACAATTTCAACTTGTTTAACATTGCATATTTGTACAGTTTTTGCACAACGTTCTCTCTTAAGCGGGCAAATCTCAAAACGGTAGATGGATGAAAAATTCCGTATGGTGAGTCACAAAAATGAAAATGCAAATGTTTGCCGTTTTGGTTGCAACGCATGTCAAATTTCAAATGTGTGAGAAATAGGACAGTACTAATTTTTTTTCTATAGATTTTCTTAACAAAGGAATGTTTGCTTTTAAACGCAATACGTAAGACATTTGTAAAAGGATGTTTTTGAGTTGTAAACTAGATTTATTGTATGATCCCTAAAAATTTCTGAGGGCATGATTACCTCTTTAAGGGTTCCAGGTTGCGAAATCAAGTAGTAGATGGCATAAGCAGGCACCCAAATCATGGAAGAAAATGAGATGAACAGGCCTAGAATCTCGGCCCATAGAGGAAACTCGTAAGTTCCATAAGTCACTGGTTGATATGAGACGATGTAGTAAATAAAGACTCCCTGCAAAGTGTGAAAAATAGATTAGATCACGATTTGAGGTGGTACACGCGATCTTCAATAAGATAAGAGGTCGTCTTTTGAGGCCACTCACCGACATAAGTAACGGCGCAAAGTACTTCCAGCAGAGGTACCAGAAAAAGAAGGGCTTCATTCCGGTCATTTGTTTGATGTTATCAGAGAACTTGTCAGCTCCATAAAACCACGAGACCGCAATCGTTTCAAAAAAGCAAATCCAAAGAAGTGACATTCCAGAAGCTGAATAGAAGTCCATCAATTGAAAGATGTAAATACCACCCTGCAAGGAAATTAACGCCATCAACTACTTGAATCATGGATAGCAAAGTAAACACCAATCGCACCTGAGTAACCATCGGCAGTCCCAACAGATACAGTACCAGGCAAACACCAACGGCTACTTGCTTTCGATAAGGCAACAATTTTTCCGACCAGTTATCTACAATGCCAGTGATGAGAGATTCCACGCTACAAAACTCGGTGTCAATGCCCAAGACCTGTAGCAAAAAAGCGTATTCTTAACTGCAGTAAAGAGGGCGTGTTTGAAAAACAGGTCTGTCTTTTTTGTACCAGAAGCATGGCAAAGAAGATTACTGCCCAAAAGAAGGACACGGGAAGACTGAGAACGAGCTCAGGGTAAGTGATGAACACTAATCCTGGTCCAGATCGAGCCACCTTAGCCACAGTGGTCTCTTGGAGTACGGCCATGTAGCCCAAAATGGAGAACACCAAGACTCCAGCCGTGAGGCAAGTGCAAGTGTTGATGACGCATGTGATGAGAGCATCTCTGAAAGAAGAGATTTGACGATGAATTGGGAAGATTGGAGGTCGCAGTTTGATCCTGGTTTTGTCGTATTCCCAGTGAGTTAGGAGTGAATGTGTTAGGAGAGAGATGATTAGTTTAGTGTCATTGTCAACTAGGTAGATGATCAGAAGTACAATACAACTCATTTTTGAGATCAAGGCTGACACCTGAAACAGTTGTGATTAAATTTATTGTAGGATCCCAAGGCTGAGAGGGCTCCGGTGCCCACACTGTAAGCAAAGAAAATCTGAGTTGCGGCGTCAATCCAAGTCGATCCATTTCGCATGTATGACCAGTCCACCTGAAAAAGTGCGAAGGAATCCGAATTCAATGACCCAAAAAGGTGTAAATGAGTGATCAGCCCTTAAATCCAAGAAACAAAATCCCATGCACAGTTCATAGGGAATGTCGGGAACACGACAGTCGGAGAAAAATAGCTAGGTAAAGGCATGCACGACGAGATTACGGATCCAATCAATGGCAAATCAACATTATTAGTAATGATCGTAGTAGTGATGAGATACACTTAATGATCTATCATGACACAAGGTACGAGAAAGAGGAGAGTGGTTAAATCAATTTCTGGACTAACATGAACGTAAGCCTTGAGTCCTTCGATGGCTCCCTCCAGCGTTAAGGCCTTGGCCAAGAGGGTTAACATGACCACATAGGGGAATAAGGCCGTGAACCAGATGATGTAACCACTTTGATGTAGCCCTCGTCGAATGATCAGGTAGACAATGAGCCAACCCAAAAAGAGCGATCCAACCAATTCCCATTGCATGCCTCCCAAACCGAATTCGATCCCATCATTAGCTTGTAAAACTCGATTGCTGGAACAAATGGGGATGGGACAGGTCACTCGCTCATGGTCAAGATAATGGAACATTTTGGGTCTGACGCCGACACTCACTTCCAGAATTCCTCAACGGCCGCAACTCCGCCTTTGACCTTGTGTTTAACGTATGTCCCATTTGCGTCGAATTTGAGAAGACGACATTTGTCCGTGTTCCACCAGCCGTCTGAATGGGATAGGGACCACTTTTTTACTCTGCTCATACTTGCACATTAGTTCAGATGCAATTTCCTCTAGGAGCCATCGAGACTCGAAAAATCGAAATGAAAATGTAGACCATCCCATGAGAAAAATCCTTATTATTTTGACAGGGAATGTATTGGAGCGGAGGTGGACACCTTTCAAGCTTAATGACCCCCC
>NC_081446.1:10688720-10703504 GCF_007210705.1 Tigriopus californicus
GTCATTTGGAGTAGGTAAAGGATTGGCAAAGAGATATACTCCCCAAAAGACGCTATTGAAATGCAAATGACTTGTGCACTTACCTTTCAAAATTGGGACCAATTGAGCGACAGTTGTCATTCCCCCTCCACAGAGACACTCACGCACATGGTGGATGAAGCGTGTACCGTGGATAGTAGAAGGCGACATCGGGATAAACCTGGATAACACACCAATTAAACGCCACATTTTTTGCGGATTTTGTAGCAGCCTTGATCATGGTTTAACAAAATCATATTCTAGAGTGCATGAAACGGCTATATTTATACACAATTTTCAGCCCCTTAAATGTTGTTTAGTGCGCAAATCAGAGCAATGGTCCAGATGATTCAAGGAATGGCTTTTTTTCCTTTTTTTAGAAAACAGGAATGTTATTTCTCTCCGTTTATTTACTACATAAGTGTCATTTGTTAATGACTTGCGCATAAACGCTTCAAAACGTTTCAGCATTTTTTCGTCAAAGACCATTCAATATGCTATATACACCTAAAATAAGATGAGTGTCCAGTGCAAATCACGACGTTCTCACATTTTCATGCCTTGGGCGCCCCCACAGACATTGCAATTCTCTCTTGGGCGCATCACGACGATCTACCTTAATGTACTGGATAAGCCCAGCTGCTTCTGTGGATTTTGGAAGCTTCCTTGATCCTGTTGTGGCGACACAAGGAGTGCGAGTGGATGATGGAAATTGCATGTCGTTCACCCTCCCATAATAGTGTTGCAAAAAGAGGGATCAATTGGTCTGACGGTCTGACAGAGGTCTTCTGACTAGATCAGCAGTGGCGTTGACTACTTGTATGTACCCTTCTTTGGCACTAATTCTAGAATCTAGATCAAACCAAGTGCGAAGAATTTTCGGGAATCTTTATTGAAACATGACCTTTGAGTCTTGCATTGAGAGTTGTCGTACTTTAAAGCGATGATAATACAGAGCGAGGCCAAGAAGATACAATTCTTCCAAGCACTTTGTTGATGAGAGCAACTCGGCAATCTTTTTTTAATTGGTGCATGGAAGTGTTAGGGGGAAAAGTTATTGATCAAACCGTTTCCATGGTAAATTCCATAGCCTTGAACTCAGCTTCGGAAAGACAGTAACCTTGAAGAGGGACAATGCCAGACAACTCTTTGTGATTAATAAAACTCGGCCTAGAAGAAATTTGCGTTGTTCGTGTTATTCAGTCAAAGTTCCTAAACGCAACATACTGCTTCTTCACACGGAATGCAACGTTAAGACACAAGAATCCGTTGTTCCAGGAAAAAGCGCATTTCTCTTTTTTGTTTCGTTTGGGCTTGATGAGAGGAAAGCTAGGTAGATAAAACAGCGTTGGATAAATGGACAGTGAAAGTGAAAAAAAAACACACATGGAACCTAAATTGGCAGACGCCTTTACATTCCCTGGACTTGATAAGGCAGGGAACCGATGAGCCAATTGAACGCATGTACTTTTTGTATTTTGGTTTATGTTTCGCCGGACCTGAAATTGAAAATCTGTGCAATGGGGCAAGGAAGCTAGCTCTAAACTCGTCCACTTTTGTTTCTCTCATAGTGGCCCAAAGGTGACTGAGTACCCTGATAGGTCGAGAAATTGTTAGCCCCTTCATTTGGTGTGGATTTCAGTCTCGACCTTTTAGTGAAGTGAGCCATCTATGGGCTACTTTGAGAAACACAAAAGTGACCGTTTTTTAGAACTAGCTTTCTCGCCATATTATTTTGAAGCAACGTCTGTTAATGGATAACAGTCTTACTTTATTTCTGGATTCACAGAAAATAATTGACACCATGAATTTTGGATATTAATAGCTTGCACGATCAAATGAAACAAATACTAAACAGCAATTCTCAGAAATTATGGGCATTAGTATCACCCGCTTGCATGGTCCGTGGATGATCTTGCATGTGTTGTAAATTGGGTCGCTTTTTGAGATTGCTTTTTAGCATTTGCCGTTTTCCATTTCCCATTTACATCTTTTGTACAATTTTCTAATCTTCAAATGACGGTTGACCGTCATGGGCTCAAAACCGAGTATTTCCTCCACATTCTCCACAAGGTCAGGGTGGGCAATTTTGAGAATCAACTTGACTTTTGGACACCAAGTGGACAGAAGTATCCCAAAATGTCAAAAGTGGACAAAACTGAACCAAAGTGGACAGAAAATGTCCAAAAGTAAGTACAATTGTCCAAAAGGGGGTTGACAAACACAAACTTTTAAACTCTAAATCATGTTATTCCTTTACCTAATCTAGATGTTAACCAGCAAATAGAATCAGTAATTTAAAAAATCTAAGCTTTTTAAAATAGATAAATATGAAGTAGTAACTAGCCTTGGTAGAAAACAGACAAACCATTTCACTAATGTTTTTATTTCCATGGTAAACACTAAAATGTGTTTTGAGATCTCAATTCATTATCTTGATACAATACAGCTTTGTGAAGTCAAGACAAATACCTTTAATAAATTTTGAATGTTAAAAATTCAAAGCCACACTACAATCAGGGCATTTAATGGCTGGGGAATTCTAACAGACATTAAGTCTTAAATTAAATAAAAAGATTAGCAGCTGTATATATCAAATGTCCAATAGTACTTTTTATATTTGTAAGAAGTATACGAATTACGCTTTTATTATACACCTACATACATTTATCATTCACAGACTTGATAACTGACTGTATTTCTGATTAGTACGCTATTTATATGTGACTAGAACGGATGCAATGCTGCTCATGCACCAGGATATCACAGGTAAGTTGTTCAATTTTTTACTATTAGCTCTTTATAAGAGGAAATTCCAAATGAATGATGATTTTATACAAAAATGCTGTTGCAAAAAAGTTAATAATGTTGACTAAATGAAGCTATATGACCAGAATATAATATTTAGTTATTCCAGTTTCTAAATGCTTTGCATCAGCTGTATTCTACTAGAGGGAGGCTTTGCTCCCTATTTGCTGTCTAAGGTAAGATAAAAAGAATTAAGAACCTGTCCTTCAAATATACTTTTGGGGTATGTTAGAGGTATATGTATATGGCAAGGATTTAAAGACTTATTTTGATTTTGGAACCATCAATCAATGATAAAAAATTTAAGTAAAAGATAGGTTTCAAGTAGAATTTCCTTTAGATTTTGGTAAATGGGCGTGACGAATAATAAGGAAGAAGAACAAGGAAACTGATTCTTGAGTCTCGAGGCCAAAGAATCTCTGTTTACATTTTATCAGGTGATGAAAGAAGAATAAAGGATCGGAACGTACATACACATAAAGAAACCCGACAAGAACCACTGAGTACCGCACCTTCCCCCACTATGGAGCATAGCAAACATATTAATGAAAAAAACAACAACAGCCCTTTCGTTTCTCCCGTTAGTTATATGGTCTATGCGTTATCACCCCTTCTTGGGATCGTTTGTTTGAATCAAGCTAAGAGCACAAGTGTCATTGAGAGACCATTGCTTAAATGTTTAAGTGGACATGACGATTTCATCTGCTTTGGCATAGGTTCAACCTTTTTGGGGGTAGTCCAGCTTCGGGTGTTTCTAGAACTTCGCGGTTTGAGACAAGCCAATGTGGGTCATACAATCGGTGGGTATAAAGGATGTCCTGTGCAGGCCAAATAAATCACAGGTTGCGACTGAATTGTCCAGCCGCCGTTTCAATTGTGTGAGCGTCCAGTCTTTGACACGGACATAATAGTGCCGGTGTCAAATGACCAATCCTTGCTGATGGGGTACTGGACATGGACTTGATCACTGACATGTAATTGTGGTAAGGTTGACGAGGCGTTGAGGCTACTTGCCGCTCGTCCACGTCTCATCTTGCCTCTTCGAACTTCAATTTTGGTTGAAACTGACAATCTCACAGATGGCAGCCAACTGCAGAGATATCGGCCAAAGAATCCTACGGCAGGTGAGTAGCCGTCAGCTCAAGGGGTGCATCACCATTCCAAATAGGCCGCGCAGAATTGGTTGCCGTCAATGCAGGTCATTTTCTTTAATCTTGAGGCCTTTCATTTGCTTCGCGGCTGTTTCAGCGACGCCATTACTTCTGGGGTTATGAGGTGAGCTAGTTTCAAACAAAATGTTAAACTCAGTACATAAATCTGCAAAACGTTGACGGAATTGTGGCCCATTATCCGATTTTAGTCGGTGAGGGTAACAGACCTCATGAAACCATGATTTTAGTTTGTTCCATACCGCGTCTGTGGATAGTGAGGTCATCATGGTGACAAAAGGGTATCCGCTGAATCTGTCAACCATGATCAAGAATGTTCTTCCGTCTCAATCAAAAATGTCAATAGATACAGCTTCCATTGGGGCGGTGGCAATGTCAATGCCAGACAAGATAGGCTCGTTTGTCTGTGATGGTAAAAATTTCACGCAAATCGAGCATCTGCGAATCCATAATACGATCTCGTTTCTCATTCCAAGCCAGTAATAGAGCTGTTGAGCCAGTTCTGTTGTTTTTGTGAAGCCGGAATGGGAAAGGTGAAGAAGCTCCAATATCTTCCACCTGGCCAGTCATGGAACTGCTAGGCAATCACCAAGTAGAACAAGGCCCTCTTCCCCTTCTTTTTCCTTCTTGAAGTTCATCAAAAACTTCACTGTAGGGAGATAGTGGATGTGATAACGGATTCCCCGTGATATGCAGTCCCATAGTTGGTTATATTTGTCATCAACGTTCTCAGTGATTATCTTTAAGGCTGGGTCAAATTCTGAGACAGTCAAGCATAAGTAGATATCCAGGGAAGGATCAGGAGCAAATACTGGGAATATGCTGAAAGCGTCGGGCAATCAAATGATTCTTTCCTGCCGACCAAGTCACTGAAGAGGAAAACTGGTTCAGATTGTTTCTCAGTCGTTGAAGGTGCGTTTTGTTTAACGTGGCTAGGGGCTTCTCAAAGATTCCCAACAAGGGGTGGTGATCCGTTATGACCTTGAAACTCGGCATTCCACGCGAAAAGATTGTGCATTTCTGAATAATGTATGATTACCAGACGGTGGCTATTGACTAGATATTTATTGTTTGCAAGTGGAGGTATTTATACAGAGGGAAAATGACAATGTTGAGTGTGATGGTGAGAGCAGGAGTAAAGCATAATTGGAAATTGGTATCTGTGACTAGAATGTAACATCTCCCTTCCCGGGGGAGGGGGCAGGGTTGACAATGAGGGGTGCAGCATAAAAATATCATAGAGGGTTTGGTGGGAAGACTAGAGAATTGCGACAATGACTAGAGAAATATGGACATGGAATGAATAATGTATAGACAACTAGAGTTGTTTGATTTGGTGACTAGAAGGATTGACTAGATGTTGTATGGTTTGACTTGAATCCATCCTCCATCCGGGTCACCACGTCCAACGGTCCTCTCCAACCATCCAGGCATTGATGTCTCCCCCAGCGCCTTGGACACCCCACGGTCAACCTGGCCCAGTCACCGCTGCATCCACGGACCTTCCGCTGCACCCAGGGGCGGGTCACTGCAACCACAGGCCTTCGCATGCACCACGCTCACGCTGCGACCACGGCCATCCTGCTACACCATGCCCACCCGATGCAACCACAACCATTCCGCACACATCACGTCTCTTCTGGGCCCAAGTTCTTCATTGGCGTCCTCAGTTGTCTGGGGGAAGGTTCTTCTGCCTGGAGGCGGCTACTACCGGCTGTGTCATGTATGATCACCGGATGGTGGCTGTTGACTGCGCCATGTATGATTACCGGATGGTGGCTTTTGACTAGATATTAATCCTAAGTGGAGGTATTTATACAGAGGCAAAATGACTATGGGGAGTGTGATGGTGAGAGCAGGAGTAAAGCATAAATGGCAATAGGTATTGGTGACTAGAATATAACAGATAGCAAACCATATAGCACTCAATTCTAGCTCAATGATGGAGTAGTTTCTCTGGGCCAGTAATAACGCACATGAGCCACATTGTACTAGCCGTATTTTGCCTTTCCCATCCAGCACCTCTTCTTGTTGGATAAGTGCAAAACCAAGGCCATTCAAGTTGGAGGCATTGTTCAATAGTTGTATTTGTAATGTGGGGTCAAATGGTTTTACTTTTGCTGGGGATGTTAACAACTCTTTTGCCTTGCAGAATTCGGCTTCATGTTTGGGTAGCCATAGCCATGTTGAAAATTTCTTCAGTAATTCCCTTATTTTCGCGGTTGCGTGTTAGAGGTTGGGTATTAATGCTCCAAGTGATTTGCTAAGCCAAGGAAAGAGCGCAGATTGGTTACTGATTTTGGTGCAGGGAATGATCGCAGAGTGGCTTACTTGCATGGGTCCGGTTTTAATCCCTCAGATGACACGAGACAAAATTTGGGAACCAACGACTTTTGGGGAGAATTTGATGCATAAGACCAGGGACAGATGAAAACAGGTGGACCAGACGTTCTGTGGCCTGATTGAGTTTCCAATAATCTATGATAAGGTGTACCTTGCGGCCTGGTTTTGGCACAAAATGAGCGGGTGCGCACCATGCCATATTTTTAGAACATTGCGTCATCATGTTTGCCTTGACCAACTCTTCTCAAAGGTCAATGGAAGCTTTTTCATAATGGATTGGAATTGACCGTGCAGTTGTAACATGGTACTGCTTAAAAGTTTTATTTCGGGAAAGTTCCATTTCTTAACTTCGTATAAAAAAAAGGTTTTTTCAATTGTCCTTCACCTAAGCAAGTAATGGTAATTACCTTACCTTAGAATGAACCGCGATTGGTAAAGTGCTGTGGAAGGAAGAGACTGGTACAAATAAGTGAGCCGTGGTTGGTCGAGAAAGTAACATTTCAAGGGGAGCTACTGCTGTTGGAGTAATATATGATTATATATGTATTTTAGTTAAACGGATGAGTGGAAGCAATTGTTCCCCTTAGAGAAAGAAGAGCTGGTATACTATGGCGGGTGGGTGGAACTACGGTTTGACCCACGCGGAGGACAATGATCAATTGTCTTTCCAGGGGAAGAGATTAGCAAGTAGGTGCGGGAATATTGGGTTTCATAGGCACAAAACCTGTCTTTTCATATTCTCAGGGGAATGTAAAACAGACTTTATTTCTTAACTGCGTATAAAAAATGTTTTTTTCTATTCTCCTTCATCTAAGCAAGTAATGGTAATTACCTTACCTTAGAATGAACCGCGATTGGTAAAGTGCTGTGGAAGGAAGAGACTGGTACAAATAGGCAAGGCGTGGTTGGTCGAGAAAGCAATGTTTAAAGAAGAGCTACTGCTGTTGGAATAATATCCAAAGCCTAAGGAACCAAGTTGGCTATAACTTAGAGTAAAATATGTATTTGCTCATATTTGCTAGTGCAGAGTTACAGGGCGAGGCAGTTGTCCATGGTAAGGGTATGGTTTTTGGCCTGTTTAGTTTAGTTTTGAGACATTGGAGAATTGCCAGACCAGCCAACTTTTGAGGAATATCCTGCTTCTATTAGGAAAACGCTCCTGTTTAGGCGACCGGAATGCAATCCAAACGACGCAAGTGGGAGGCCCATCTAAGGGTTAAGACTACCGGGAGCTTGACGTACATTTTACAGGTTTTGTAAATCCCAATCGCTATACCTTGCAGGTCCTGAATGGGTGATCCTTTTTGCATGATGTACATAACACCTTTAATTTTGGTGAAATGAATGATGGATCGATGACTAGATGTAGTGTAAAAATCATTGAGTGCCACCAATTCTCAGAACGTGGAGCTGTGGAGTTCTTCCAAGGTCGTGAATACTCATCCAATCAATTTCTGCGAAGGACCTGAGTGGGGTTGGTAGAGTAAGTTCTTTGAACATAGGTCAATGACGGCATAGCCTTGGGCGCTTGCATTGGATGACAGGATTTTCATGGTGGTTGGAATTTGGAATTCCTGTCTAATCATAAAAAACTTATTCAGTCTATGTAGTTCCTTTTGTAAGAACAATAGTTCAGAGAGTAATGGCACTCTGCAGTCCCACTATGGTGCTTCTGACAGGCAAAGGTAGCCTGTCCTGCACAACAGGTGAAGGATTGGCCCAAAGGCCAAAAGCCATGACATCACAAGACCGTATAGCTTTGCTATTTCCCATATGTGAATCAAAGGTTGACTAATGACAAATTGGTTGAGTTTCTGAACACGGCTGGTTTTGTCTTTGGGAAAGAAAATTTCTGCTCCTTTACACTAATGGTGATGCCAAGAAAAATTCCTATTTGCGTTGGTGCCATAGTTTTTCCAATTTTCGACCCAACCAGCTTTCTGCCACGTTGATCTAGCAATTTCAATCTTCTTTTCGCAATCCGTGTTGAAATGGCCTAATATCAGACAATCGTCAATGTAAATGAGGGCTGCAATGCCGTGAGAGTGTAGGTAGAACTTCACAGGCATCATGATTTTGATGAAGAAATACACTATGTCAGAGACGCTAAGGAACACACTTTCCACTTATAGAACTTGGTGCTTGCATCTTTCTATGTCCATTTCATACCTAATAGAGTGTGATGTTCCTCGGCCACTTTCATGTGGTATTAGCCTGAAGATAAATCCATCCACCAATCACATGGAAAGTAATCTGCGATTTTATGGAGGTGATCTAATGTTACTCGTTGTTTCCATACATGATTATTTAGGGATAGGGAGGCATCAATGAACAAACACTTTTTCTTTCCGGCCCGTTCTACGACTTGAATGGGAAGGATCAGGTGGGGAGGGGTTGTCACTTCGACAAAAAAGGCCGTCTTGAATGCCATCTATGAGGGTATTTTCTATAAAGGTCACATTGTCCGGCTGTTTTGCTGATGGATTGTTGCCAAGATGGATTTTGGTACGAAATTGAAAGAGTTAGATTTTGTAGCCATAGGCCAAGAAATCCTTAAGGAAATGGCTGACTTTTAAAGTCGAGATCCAAAATTTACGGAATTCAGCTTTATGAATACCGATGGATCGTCGTTGGTATTCTGGAAGTCTTGACTTGAGGGAGAATCTGCGACCTGTTGTGGAAGGACGTTACCTAATGACAACATAAGAGACGAAATCAATAACAATTCTGGGCAGTTTATTTAAAAGATAAGTTGCAGTGGAAAAGTGTTTCAATTCGACCCCTGGGGCCAAGGCTGATTTGGTCAATCCCGCTGCCAATGACCGGGATGCGCACAATTGTGATAGAGGCCTGGCCTTAAGCCCCCAATTCAAGCTCATCCGCGTCCGCGTCCCCATCCAAAGTTTGGTTGGTCGTAGTGCGGTTGGCCAGACACAAATTGAGATAGATGAGGGTAGTGGGATGGTGGATACAGAGAAAGCAGAAAACGGGGCGAGTTAAATGTGAGTTAAAATATTCGGGTTGGAGGTGACTTCTTCCCCTGGCTTCTAGCTTTCCTGAATTGACCTTTGTTCCAGAATAAGCCGTAGGGTCGTTTACCAAAAATTTGTTTTTTTTTCATCAACTTCTCAACACACTTTCGGTCGTCCTGCTCAAACAGTTCGTCCTCTTCTGCGAGAAATCCTTAATGAAGGACAACGAAGTAGACTTGACGGATTCTTCACAATCAAAGGATAGCCAGAAAGATTATTGCTGTAAACCAGGTACTCATGCCCTTGGAATGCAAATAAATCCGACGTAACCACTTGAAAAGGTCATGAGGGAAGATCATCCTGAAGTAAAGGTTCAGCTTAATGAGAAGGGCGGTAATACCTGCACAAAAGGGCGTTAATACATGCATTGTGGCATGCTGCTCAAATGTTATCGATATTGGACGTAAAACCGGGCCAATAAACAATCTCGGTGGCTCTCCTTTTGGTCTTTTCCACACCTTGATGACAAGAATGGAGTTGCTTCAAGATTTTCTTAACAGCTAAAGATGGGATTACGATTCGGCTGCTTTTCATGACTAGATCTCCCTCCACCGAGAGTTCAGGAGCAATTTTCTTGAACAAGGAAAGTTATCTGGATTTTGCGCCCGCATCATTCAGGATGGCCTGCCTTAAAACGGTATAAGACGAATCTTCTGTCGCAATCTGGATCAGCTCGTCCAATATTACATTGGGGTAGCCAGCCCTGACTGTGGTAACCACAAGATTGGGAGCATGCAACTCGTCTGCAGGTTCAAAATCGATCTTTGAACTGGACACTGGAAAACGAGACAAAACATCAGGTATTGCATGTTTAACGACTGGTTTCCATTCCACTGTGAATTGATAACCCTGGAGACAAGTTCGGTAATTTACAACCCTTGGGTTATCAATTTCAGGTAGAGCATGTTCATTGAAGATGGTCACCAGGGGTTTATGGTCAGTCACCACCTTAAAGATGGCACTGGCCAAATATAAATGGCACTTGCGAATCGCCCAATAAAAGGACAAGGATTCCAGCTCAACCATCGCATATCGCGTCTCACAGTCCTTGAGATAGCGAAAACTGCATTGGATTTAAGTTGGACTTGGGATTTTGCCTTTTACCTGGACCAGGGCAAACCCATGTCGCAATGCATCTGTTAAAAGGGCAATCTCCACCGAGGGATCCAACATTCCTAGAACAGATGGAGACAACAACGCTTTTTTTGTCTCATCAAACGCAATAGTGTGTTCCAGGAACCAGAGAAAATGGCTCTTTGACTTTAATAAGCCACGGAGGGGCTGTTAATATATGTATGTCCACTGGTTCCACTACGTAAATCTAGGTTAGGTGACAACAGTTTCTTATGTTTCCGTAGCCGCCAGTTTCTGTTACAAAGAAGACCACGCTGTCTGAAGAAGAGTCGAATAAAGTATCTCCATGTGCAACGCCGTAGAAATCTTAGTCCTCCATTAGCTTGTACTTCACGACCTCTAAAACTAAATTTCAACAGGTTATGGGTCCAGTTCATGTTTTGTGCAGTTAAGAGGAAGGATGTCTATCGATCACAAGACCGGGTTTATCCCACTAACCGGGGCGAATTACCCAACGTGGAAGGTTCAAATGTCGAATGACGTTGATCAAGGACGGTCTGTGGGGAATCGTTGATGGGACCGAGGAGGCGCCCATGGAGGAGACCGGCGAGGTCGCTCGGAAGTTTGTCGCGAGGCGAAATCGTGCATTGGCCACCATTGTGTTGGCAGTGGATCCGAGTTTACTTTATCTGTTGGGTAATCCTACCGACCCGGCCGAGGTGTGGAACCGGCTGGAGGGTCAGTTCCAGCGCAAGACCTGGGCCAACAAGTTAGAGCTGCGCAAGAGGTTATTCAGTTGTCGTTTGGCCGATGGTGGGGATGTTCAGGACCACCTCAAAGCCATTACTGAGATTTTCCACGAGCTGGAGGTGGTGGGCAACCCAATAGAGGAAGAAGATCAAGTCGTCTATCTTTTGGCAAGTTTGCCGGAGAGTTACAACGTTTTGGTCACGGCACTGGAATCCCATGCTGAGGTCCCGGATTGGGAGGTCGTAACTGAGCGTCTACTTGGCGAGGATCGCAAGAGGCGTGGGTCGGATGCCAAAGAGGCCGAGAAGGGCCTAGCCGCCACTCAACACAGGAGTGTGGAGTGTTTTCGTTGTGGGAGGTTCGGACACGTCAAGAAATGTCAGCAAAAGCTGCCGGGTGATGACATGTCAGGTGATGAGTTCGAGCCAAGACGCCAATGACTTCTACAATCAAAGGAGAAGGCCTAAGGCTGGGTTTGGCCAGTCAATCCCATGTGGAAACGGATTATGGTCTCCCTGCGGGTCACACCTCAACTAATACTTGGATTGATCGACGACAAGCTGGATCGTCGATTGCGGGAGCCACGTGTCACATGTGCAATCAAGTGGATGCATTTAGAGAGATCCATGATGGATGGATCAGCTCTGAGAGTATACGTGATGGTAGAGCAATTGAAGCCAAGAAGCGGGTCGTATTAAACTGGTCACGCGCATTCAAGATGGAGCTCAAAACGGTCACACTTCATGACGTTCTGTTTGTTCCGATTTGACATTTAATTTGCTCAGTATTTCGAAGGCCTCGAGAGGAGGTGTGTCTGTGGTTTGTAGATGACAGATGTTTATATCAGAAATAGGAACGATGTTCTGATGGGCATTGCGAAGAGGATCAACCTTCTGTACCATTTGGACTGTGCTTTCAAGTCGGAGCAGCCAATGGTTTTGAACCAAGTTCAGCAAGGGTCCACTTTTACCAACTGGCATCGACTGTATTGGGACATCTCGGGAGGGATGTCAACGAGCTGATCAAGAAAAAGATGGTGACGGAACTGAATCTTGAGCCGGTGAGGACGGATATGGCCTGTGAGCCATGTGTCAGTGGAAAATGCTTCCTCGTTTCCGCATCAATCTCAGACTAAGTCAAGCCAGAAATTAGAACTCGTGCACAGTGATGTCTGTGGGAAGCTAGACGTACCGTCTCTCAGTGGAGGTCAATATTTTTGTAACGTTTATTGACGATAAGACGAGGTTTGTTTGGGTGTACGTTCTGAGAAACAAAAGTGAAGTCTTTCAGACATTTCGAAAGTGGAAGACGATGGTCGAGAAGGAGTCTGGCAACAGCATCAAAACATTCGCACTGATAAGGGGGAGAGTATCTTTCCAAAGAATTCGTCGATTATCTGACCAATGAAGGAATCGCACACGAACTACCATTTCAAATCATCCGCAAAGAACGGTGTTTCAGAGAGGAATGAATCGACTTTGATTGAGTCTACGAGGGCCATACTTTGTGATGCCGATTACCGCATCGATTCTGGGCAGAGTCGTCTGCACGAGTTCCTACTTGCGCAATCGGAGTCCCACTAGAGCAATTAAGGGTGTCGTATATGCGTAAGATGATTGGAATAAGAACAAGGGACAAAGGAAGTCTTCAGTGGGACGCCAGGAACAGAATGTATATCAACAGCAGAATACTTGAGTTGTACACGAGCATGTCCAATGAGCAGAACTGCCAAATACTACATCTCCCCCCTGTATGGAGCATCGCGAATATACGAAAAAAATAAGTAAAAGAAAAAGAGAACAGCAACAATAGCAACAAAGACAAAGGAACGCGGGCAACACTTGGAGGAGGTAAGCATCGACCCCGTTTTCTCATGGTTGTTATCCTTCTTCTCCTTTACCCACGCTGTCCTTCGACACATCCTTGAGCGAATGTTATTGTTGTTGTTATGATTTGATGATGGTCGTTATGACGCTCAAATTTTGAAGCGAACTGTACGGCGTCTGTTCCGATGACTACGACGGAGAAGGGGTAGACTAGCCTCCTGGACCGATAGTGTGGAGAGGGTGGTTCGATCGTGGTGTCGTGAACTCCTCCTTTGGGTGGTGGATTAGTAGCCGGTCGCAGAAATCGCCTATTCCGAATAAAACGTCGGGCATCAGTTTCGACTAGTAAGATCGACCGGACTCTGATTTCTGGACAATCTTCCCCGCCTCAAAAGACCACCGCTTATCAACAGGGTGTTGGATGTGGACTATGTCGCCCAGGCTCAGCTCGGGTAGAGGCATCCTCCGGCATCGTGCACCTGGCGGTCGTCCGTGGCCTGTCTGGCTGCTCTGAAGGTCGCCGTTTGGTCTAATTGGAAGGCCAGCGACCTGGTCGTAGGCAGGCGGGTCCGAAGGTGTCGGCCAAAGAATCCCAATGCGGGATCATGACCATTCGGTCGCGGGTGGCACGCCATTCAAGGAGCGCCGCACGAAATTCGTCGCTATCGATTCAATCGTACTTTCGGAGCAGCGATTTCATGGACTTGACCGCCGCTTCAGCTAACCCGTTGCTGCGTGGATTTGTACGGTGAGCTCGTCTCAAATGAGATGTGAGACTGGAGCACAATTGCATGAACCGATCCCGAAACTGAGGTCCCCATCTGATTTCAAACGACGTGGGAGCCCAAAGTCGTAGAACCAATGCTTCAGTTTGTCCCATACGGCATCCGTCGTGGTGACTCCCATTCTTGACACGAATGGGAAGCCGCTAAATCGGTCCACCATCACTAAGAAGTGTTTCCCTTTCAATTCAAACAAGTCAACAGACACGGCTTCCATGGGGTAAGAGGCCATATTAATACCGCGATAAAATGGGCTCGAGGGTTTGAGAGGGCAATGTTCTCGACACACTTTTTGCATCTCTTGATCCACAAATGGATCTCATTACCCATTCCTGGCCATAATAGAGCTGTTTAGCCAGTTCTAGAGTTTTGGTAATGCCCTGAATGAGATAGGTGGAGTAGCTTCAGGATCGCGTGCCTTGCTGGCCATGGGACAACCAGCGCGTTCACCACTAGAATAAGGCCTCCTCGCTTCCTTCGCCAATTCTGGCTCTTGTGTGATCCCTCCATATGTTGAACAGAGATCTTGGAATGGATGGCCCTGGGAGATATATTCACGTAGACGGATATACTCTTTGTCATGTTTGGAGAGGATGGTCTGGAATGGCGGGATCAACTTCACTAATGGCGGCACAAAGGGTCACGTCGAGTGAGGGATCAGCCGCGAACAGGGGAAGCGGCTCAGGGCATCAGCTATCAGGTGATTCTTCCCCCGCCGACATATTATTGAGAATGGCGTATTGATCAAGATTTTCCCGTAGCCTCTGTAATCGGTGGGCATTATTTAAGGCTTGCCAGTGGTTTTTCGAATATGCCGAGTAATGGTCGATGATCAGTGATGACCTCAAACTCAGCATGCCTCGTAGGTAATAAATGCATTTTTGCACGGCAAACCAAATCGCGCTCATCTCCAGTTCAACCGTTGAATAATTTTTCTGCGCTGGTGATAGTGCACAAGATCCACACTGGACCAACCGAATTT
>NC_081446.1:10703555-10704759 GCF_007210705.1 Tigriopus californicus
AGAAAAGATCGCAAATCCGTCAAATTGGAAGGAGGAACAGGAAACTCCTGAATTGCATCAATCTTTGTGGGATCGGCCTGAATTATTCCAGAAGAAATCCGGTATCCAAAAAATCAATGGATGAAGCCACCAAAATACTCTTCTTGGAGTGTACAGTTAACCCATAAGTGTGACAACGCTCCAATATTTGGGAAACTGGCGTACAAAATCAGCTAGGGTCTCGGATCCACAGGCCATATCATCCACGACTTTATGGACATCATGGACATCAAGACCTGCCATTGCAACATCTCCTTGATACGAAGATGAGTCTCCAGTAGAGACAAAGCCCATGGGAGAACGTAAGAATATGAATTTTCCAAATGGGGTGAGGAAGATCGTCAATGGCTGGGAGCGACTCTTTGGCCAACGGCATTTGCCAATAGCCTTTAACAAGGTCTAATTTGGCGAAGAATCTCTGGTTTGAATTAAATCCAGAGATAGCCTGAGCTGGGGTCTTCATTGGGTGGATGCTCCTCTTCACTTGAGAATTGAGGCAAGTCAAATCCACACAAAGTCTCACACCACCATCGTTCTTAGGGGCTAAGATGATAGAGATGTTCCGAGCATGTGGTGTCATCCCGACTGGACATATGATATCCTGATTCCCCAAATCATCCAGAATTGTCCTCAAGTTGTCGGATTGAGCAAATGCGACTGGTCGAGCTACATGGATTGAGAATGGTCTGGCGTCATCTTTCAGATGGATCACCATTGGGTCCCCAACGATTGGGCCTACCATAGGACGAAGTGAGTCGGATTCAAAGACCTGAGAATAAACGGACTTTAACTCGGAATCCACTGTTTTCAGAACTTTTGACGTGATCCGCTTAGGCAGCTTAGAAATCCAAGACTCCATGTCAACCCATAATAAAGAAGTTGAAAGATCAGCCTTTTTGCGGTGTGGAAACGAGAGAAGTAACCGCAATCTTGGGATAAGGGAAATTCTCACCTATGATGAAGCCAAACAAGCCTTTAAACTGAGGGAAGCATCCGTCAAATCTGGGCAGACAACGATTGGAATATAGTGGGCAACTACCACATCAATATCCGAAGTGGCGGTAAACATGCCTTGCTGGTGGACGGGCTTTAATGAATTCAAGTGAGGCTCAGACGGTGAAAGTCTGAACTCGTGACCGACAAACCTTGTACCAATGTCCCAGAT